>NW_004443430.1:0-1420 GCF_000184155.1 Fragaria vesca subsp. vesca
TGATGACCTTGCTAAGGGTGACGCGTGGAAAGTAGTCAACCTTGTGCACCCTCGAAACATTTACCGGGCGGCTACACTTGGAGAGGCCGAAGACGAGGAAGAGGATGTTACGTATCAAGAGCCCAACGCAATAGGTATTCCTAACTCCTCTACCGTTCGCCTTAATAATTTTAAAGCGGGTCGTTCGGTGCGAATTCGTGATGAAGAGCCTAGGCTTATTGATGTTGATCCAAATCAAGAAACAGACGAAGACTCTGGCGATGAGGAAAGACATATATTACCAGAAATTAATTCTGACACCGAAGAAGACTCATCGAATGATTCTGATCACGAGCGTTAGTTTTAATTTAGAGGACGAAATCCATTAATTTGTATAACTAAAGACCTTTTCCTTTATAGTTTACACATGTTTAATCCATATTTCAGTTATTTTATATGAATTTTGGTGATACATGATGAACAGGAAGTTAGTATGGTTTACTAATATCGTTTGTTTTTTTTAATGTATATTTTTCCTTTAGCCGACGAAATACACCATAATTCGTCGGCTAAGATGGGTTTAGCCGACGAAATACACTATAATTCGTCGGCTAAGATGGGTTTAGCCGACGAAATAGACTATATTTCGTCGGCTAAGATGGGTTTAGCCGACAAAATACACTATAATTCGTCGGCTAAGATGGTTTTTGCCGACGAATAACCTAATATTTCATCAGCTATAGTTATTTTTTAATTTTTTAATTACATACTATAGCCGACGAATACGTTAGGGTATTCGTCGGCTAAACCCTAAAATTTTTCTATTACCTACTATAGCCCTATATTCGGTGGTTATTTTGCGTAAAATTTTTATACGACTTGTTGCGTGTCATCAGTTTAAAACTATTTTTAGTTGGAGGTCCGGCCAAAATACGTAATTTAGACGGTCGAACGACCTTTTCCGTGCGTTTAGGGGTTTGACTTACGAGATTGACCGTCCGGATTGAGCCCTTATTCTTTTCGGATCAAGTTGAATTTTTTCCCATACATGTATTTTATCATGATGGTCAGATCTGACGGTCGGATTTCTGTTTCTCAAGTTTGATCATCACAATCACAACATGCATACTAATGTTGTATAACTTGTTTACCAAGTGTTATGTAAATGTTCCGTTTCAAAAACAAACTATACGTAAAACCTTCAAACGCCAAAAAGTCATGAAATAAGATATGACGAGAATGTTGAAATACATCCACGGTTGAAAAATCACACTATTCCGGTAAATATTCGGTGTTGATAGTTGCGGTCAATACAATTTTTCATTTTTTCCCCCTATGAGTAGCCCTATATTCGGTGGTTATTTTGCGTAAAATTTTTATACGACTTGTTGCGTGTCATCAGTTTAAAACTATTTTCAGTTGGAGGTCCGGCCAAAATACG
>NW_004443430.1:1440-5501 GCF_000184155.1 Fragaria vesca subsp. vesca
GATCAGCAAATCCAAGTTTATCCCCGACATGGTTAACTAAGCTAGTGAAGTAAGATTCATCCCAGAAAGAAAAAACAAGTACAGTTGATTCAGTACAGTACCCAACTCAAACAAATAACTGCGCTTCTGAATTGATTTAACAACAATGCAGGATCACTGTATTTCACCACTAAGAACAAAACCAAATTCATCTTGTTAACAATACCCAGAATGAGTAAATGTTAACAATAATGGACAAATTTCAGTAAAGAGCAAACTCTTCCTACTCCTAATATAATCCATATATCAGCATATACAGCTAAAGAAAAGAAGAGCAGCATAGTTGAATAGGGCAAAGCTTATACATACCTCATGATGAAACAACTAGTTTTTCTGGCTTAATGTCCCTATGAATCACATCTTTCACATGACAATACACCAAAGCTTGCTTGCGCCAAGCTCAATATGTACCAGCACATAGACAGACACAAACACAAGATTATTATCAATTTCCCAAACACAGAAAACATAAATACAATCAGAAACAGAGCTTATAGTGGCAACTCGTTTCTACAGTAAGGCAAGTATTCTCTGACTCCGTTTGCCGATCTGCGAAAGCCGCCCAAATGGATGTCGTACCCGATATGAAAATGTCGCCGTCGCACAGGCCGGATCGATCCCCCGAAAAACCAGACGAGCAGAGAAGCAGAGAAGCAGAGAGGAAATTACAAGAACCCTAAATCCAAACCATAACTCAGTTTCTCGCACTTCCTCACTACCCCTGAGGATTAAAACTTGCAGCTGCTTTCTGTGTCCACGCGAGACGCGCCAAGCGCGCGTCCTTATCAAAAGTAAAAGTTTGTAATTTCACCGCTTGACAAAGTCCAACGACAGCTGCAGTACTCGGAGTACTGCGTACACAGCAGCCGTTCCCTAAGTAAAGAATCAAAGAACCACTTGGCTAAATAAAAGAAGACCGACAGAGTTTGTAGACAACATCATAAGAGATTATGCTATATTCTTATATTTGATTTGACATACAGCACAGCGGAAATAAAAAGATCATATACCTCTATTCATGTCTCTTTTGCATTCCTATATGAAAACGTTATAGCATTGATATGTCACAAAAGTAGTCTCTGAGCTATAGCCCATGACTATAACTTTCCTTTAGTGATTGTCCATATAATAACATATGAATAACATTAATGGTATACTCTTTACGGTTACATGAGAATCAGATGACTTAATGAACATTTGTATATATAAAGAACAAGTAAAATCAATAAGTAGTTGTCCTAAAAGAACTTCAGTAGCTCAAACTAAAAGGAATCTAATACAATGTACTTATAAGATTGCATAACTGTAGTGCATCAATACACTTTTCTAAACTCCAGGCAGTTATTTCAGAATCAGATTCATTCTTTCTTCCTCGACATGTTTCGTATATCATATTCATTAAATAAGATATGACAAAACTCAAACAAAAGATGAAATTCCCAAGAACTATTCCAAGGAATTCTATCACAATTACTATAACGGTGTGTTTGGATGCGAGTGAATTCCTGGAAATTTAATCAAAAATAAGGAAGGCAAAAATCACAAATGGTCACTGACTTTTAACCCATTAATCACTTTACTCACTCACATTTCAAAAATATCACTTAACTCACTCACTTTTGATTTTGTCTCTCACTTAACTCACTGCCGTTAAACCTACTGTTAGAAACCGTTAAAATTGAGGGTATATTTGTCTAACCACATAAAATGCATTTCTAACTTTTTTATTTTATTTCTAAAGTTCTTAAATCATTTCCCTTTTTATTTTATGAAAAAAAAAGTGACTTTATAAAATCCGAAATTATTTTGAAAAATAAATAAATTAAATGTAGTTATTTTTTTCGTGATACGTTATTAACTTAGAAATGCACATTTTTCTTATTTGAAAGTTATTAAATTATTTTCAACTTTAAACAAAAAAAAAATCTGGAATTTCTATACAAAACAAATGTTTTAGAATTAAAATCTGATCAGAATAAAACAATTTGTATTTTTTCCTAAAAAAAAAACTAATTGGAATTCCTTTTTGGTGTTTAGACAAATATACCCTCGATGTTAACGGTTCCTAACGGTAGGTCTAACGGCAGTGAGTTAAGTGAGAGACGGAATCAAAAGTGAGTGAGTTAAGTGATATTTTTTAAATGTGAATGAGTAAAGTGATTAATGAGTCAAAAGTCAGTGACTATTTGTGATAATTTAGAAACTTAAATTCCCGACTTGAATTCCTCACAAAATAATTCCTCACAAAATAGGTGTCATTTGTCAATTCCTTTTGAGTCTTTGACTGAGGTTAGTCTAAATATGAATTTTTGTCATTTTAAAACTCTACATCATGAAATCCAAACAACGGAATTCTCAATTAATGGAATTTAAATTCATGGAATTGTAGTTCCCATGATTTTGAAATTTCTATGGAAATTGAAATTATTTTATCCAAACACAACGTAAAGGAAAAGAAAACCAGAATTCATTTAAAGCAAATATGGGAGAACTTGTTTCTCCGAGAGCTACCTCAATAATTGAATTATCACTAGAAGTCTTCCAAAAAGGATCAATGACAATAGGATTCAGCACAAGAATGTCATGTTGGAGCACAGAATCAATTAAAGATTACTTTTAGATAAGTGTAAGATTATAGTACCCATATCTATCTGATAAATTATAAATATATATTAGGTCCAAAACCCAAAAAAAAAAAAAAAAAAAAAAACTAAAGGCAGCTAAACAGCCAGTAGAAGCAAACTTAAGGTTATAATCACCAATGCAAGAAAATGAAACAATTGTTCCACTGAAAATAGTCTTGTTTCGTACAATTTGTTTTTCTAACGGGGGCTTTGCAATCTGCAACCTTGTCAAATTCTGTAAACTTTCTAAATGACAAGGTCAAAATCTTGCAAGTAAGTGACTATATATATATAAGAAGCAACAGATACTGGCTCCCCACATATGCACTCACAACTAAAAGACATTTTGCTAACCTGGAGTTTCGAATGCCCTTTTCCAAAGCATGATGGAATTTCAATAGCACCGGAAATAATACAATTTACAAGCTTCAATAGCATAACCACAAACAAAATAAAATCTCATATCTGAAGGTAATGCTAAGCAACACCAAATCCTAAACAGTATCCATATGACATCCTTTCCAAATGCTAAATTGAAGCAAGTATGCAACATCTAAAAAGCATACCTTTGCTGCCTCAAAAGTTAGCAGAAGCACAATTCGAATAGAAGGCAGCAATCCAATCCCTTTAATTGGCGGGTTTAAATCCTTTTGAGGACTTGAATCTCATCGCGCTTACACAGCCCCAAAACAAAACCATGAAAACGCAGAAGACAACGCAAAACAGAGGAGCTGTGTAGGTTTTGTTCAAAACCGGTCTGGGCCAGTGAAGAATAGAATAGATGGGCTCGGGTTTTGACCCAAATTTACTCTTACCACCCTGTTCTTAAGTCTGAAGGTAGTCTGAACGCACAAGAAAAACACACATATATTCTGCAAATCAAAAACTAATTCATGATTTAAGTTGTATGAAAAGCCCGACGGCTTTTTTTATTACTTGGTTGACAACATACAAATCACAACACAAGAATGAACTAGATTAATAAAAACAAACGCCAAAAGTGCAATCAAGCATCCTTGACTCCAATCACCATTGCTTCAAATTGGGCTTCGATCGACTTCAATGTGTTCTCCTTCTGTTTGACGTTGATCCAATCTCGTTCGAGGCTCTTCAGTTCTTCATCGCACAGCCACCCGCTATCAAATTTATATTCCTCAAAAAAGGCCCCCAAACTAGAAGAAGTAAGTCGATCATCAACATGTTCATCGCCTTCATCATCCTTAGGGTTTAGGGTTGTCTTTATTTTGTCAGACAACTTGGCTATTTTCATCTTCTTTGATGAGTTTTCTTTATTAGCGGCCATAGATGGATGATATCAAATGAAACTCGCAAACTAAAGAATATGCCTAAGGTTGGTATGGCATGATCGGTTGGTATGTGTGTGTGTATATATATCCT
>NW_004443430.1:5521-8801 GCF_000184155.1 Fragaria vesca subsp. vesca
TATATATATAGATACGAAGTATTTTTTAAAAGTTTTTCTTACTTTTATTTATCAAAATATGTCCTTAGTAGACTATAATTCCTTTGATCTGGGTGCAAGGTGTGGGTCCAAACCATGACTTGAAATTTACCATATACTATTTGTTGAGATGACGTCATGGTCCGGCTCGCCGCCTCTGAATCTTTCAGATATTTTATTCCAGACATCAGCACGCCGCAGACTTTTTTTCCTCTCCCTACCGCTTGGTTCTCTCTTTCTCTTCCAGAGAGAAAGAAACCCTACCGTGAACTTCAATATCCGATCAAGATCAAGATCGATCTGATAGTTGAACCACTTCTTCACCTTTCTAACTATGGTCTATGGAAACTGATTTCCCAATCTCTATAGCAACTCATACCGAAAAGTTCTGTCATCATCACTTTCTTCCGTTTATTCAAGACTTATCTATGCATCAAATTTTTATTAGGTTTTTAATAAGAGAGAAAATTATTAATATTAGTTACAACAAGCCAAAACGAAAATCCCTTAAATTGCATAATAGTTCCATAAATTGCAAGGAAATCATGAGTATACAAGAGTGATAATTATTATATCTCTATTAATTAAGTGGAAATTCTTTTATGCACGACGTGTATTTACACGACGCAATCCTAATCGTTCATAACAATTTATATGTTTGACCACCATGTTTTTATATTATTTTCTCTAATCCTAATTATCTATGTATGTATGTGAAGATACACGCTGTGTACTGAAGATGCTCTCTTAATTAAGACAATTTGCCTTATGAAACTGCCATGGTTAAATTTTCAGAAAATTCCTAAAAGTGCCCCTTCCTAAAATATAATCTACCATATCCGAAATACATGAGGAAGGATTAAACGGTCAAATTCCTTTCATGAAAAATTTTCTCAGAAAAAAAAAGAAAGAAAAAGAAATGTTTAAATTTGAAAAGTGCAGTTGTTCAATTTATTAGCACTATCCCAAACCAACTGCACGTATATCTCCCCCTCCTCTCACGTTTAGCTTCCCCGTCCTCTTGCCAATAAAAATAAAACTGATCACCTGCTCTGCCAAAAATGTTCTCAATGTCTCTACCTCCTCTCTCTAATTGCCTTTCACTCATGTAAAAATTTTCTTTGCTGGATTTTGTCAGGTTTTATTTTCTTATCATCTACCATTAATTCTCTCGAGATTTCGTTTTGATTTTTCTTAGCAGGGTAAAACCAAAGAGGAGTTCAATATCATTCTTTCTCCACACTAAATACCAAAGTACAAAAATCAAGGAGAGTAACATGATCTAAGAAATAGGAAAGGTCATGAAGAGAAGGTTGAGAATGATGTCTTTGCTCTTTCCTCTTTGCTAGCTCTGAAGTTCTAGAGAGGTAGATCATGACTTAACTATTGTTCTTCTATAATTTCTAGGAGTTTTACTTTTTTCTTTTGCATGCTTTTATGATTGATTTACAGTTTTCCAATGACCAAGTTATTTTTACTTTCTTTGTAGATGTGAATTTTGCTGGCTAACGCTACAGCAACGTACTTCGTAATAACATCAGTGAGGCTTTCTTATTTGAACACATCGTCAAGGACATTATTCCTATTTAGCATTTACATTTTCTGTTGTTAGTTTTATTTCAGTTCAACATGGAGTTGTTTTTAGATCTACCGGTTTATCTATACAGAACGTTTAGGACTGTTTCAATACAATGGATTAAATACTTGAAAGGGCAAAAAGGAAAAATATGGTTCCAAGACTGTTTCAATACAATGGTTTAAATACTTGAAAGGGCAAAAAGGAAAAATATGGTTCCAAGAAAATATGGATACACATGGTTAATTGTACAATCCGCATTTTTATTTTCTTACTTTTATTATTCTCTTTGTTGGTTGATCAATTACACCCAGGAAGGCAACAAGGGAGAAACAAAATTACGATCTTACTTTTGGACATCCTTTATTTATCTTTTCTTTTTAGTAAACTTTTGGACATCTAAGAGATCATTGTTTTGAGTACGCATGGTGGTTTTAAGGCTCTATTTTTTTCAAGTTTAAATTCATATATGGGAGGTGGAGCAACTTTCACACAGCATTGAAGAACAACCCGAAATGGAAGATGTGTAAGATTATGTATACGGTTACTGTCTTTCCCGAAAGGTAAATATGGGAGACTATGTCCAGGAATGAATTAAAGATAGTACAAAGTTATGAATGAATTAATCGTAACAAATTGACATAAGATGCGTGAAAATAATAAATCGCATGTGCGAGAGCGGTATTTCCTTATGTGTCATATGATACATAATGTAATGTGAATTATAGAAGAAAATTATTGAAAGACGTATTCCATACATTGTAAAGGAAGGCTAGTCTATTAATTAAGACAATTTGCAGGTATCTCCCAAGAGACAATGCCCACTAGTCCTAATTTTAAGAATTTTATTCCCACTAACAAAATCAGATTTTAAAATTCCCAAAAGCTAATTTAAACAGTAAAAAGAAAAATATACCCTTAATGGATTAAATAAAATACAATAGACCATTATAAGAGCAGAAATACAATTATAACCTTAATAAATTAAATAAACTATAATAGACTGTCTATTATAAAATAAAGTTTTTATGACCGGATTCTCACGACCAATGACATTGACCGGACTCCGGCAATCTTTGACCGGGCTTCGGGGATCGTTGACCGGGCTCCTAAGATAGTTGACCAACTTTGGGGGCCGTTGACCAGGCTCCCGCGACCGTTGACCGGACTCCGAGGGCCTTTGATCGAGCTCCGGCGACCGTTGACGGGAATCCGGGGGCAGATGACCAGACTCCGGAGACCGTTGACCGGGCTCCGGTGATCGTTGACCGGACTCTGACGACCGTTGACGGGACTCCGGGGGCAGTTGACCGGGCTCTGGCCACCGTTGACTGGACTCCGGGGGTCGTTGTGCTTTAATCACTTATAACAGGTCCTTATTAGGGGCAATATGCCCATCTATTGAGGTCAGTAGGACCTCCTACTAGGGGCAATAGGACCACTCCTACTTCTGTGTCAACTACCTCGCCGTCGTTGCCCTCATCGTCGCCGTCTCCCTCTTCACCCACCCCTTCTCCCTCGTCGTCCTCCTCGGCCTCCGGTACATTTTGTCAATGATGGTGTCATCGGTGACATCGCCAGAGAGAGAGAGAGAGAGAGAGAGAGAGAGATGAGAGACTAAGAAGAAGAGGAGGGCTAGTTTTGTACAAATAAAAATTAAGGAAAAACTAGTAATTATTTTGTTAC
>NW_004443430.1:9149-10421 GCF_000184155.1 Fragaria vesca subsp. vesca
TAAATTATTTCAATATATATATATTTTTCTTCAATACATATATATATATATTTCTATGATCGATAGATATTATTAATATTATTATTTTTATTGCAAAAAAAATTATGCACCTTGAATTATATACGTTCAACATGTATGATAATACAAATTTATGTCACATGATCGATATTGATTATTTTTTTTTTGCTCTTATAAACTATATATATGTTTTAATAAAAAGAAATTGGAAAACAAAAATATATAAGGAAAATAATAAATAATGGAATCAATTATTATTGAATTGGAAATTAAGTCTAAAGAGAATAAATATTAACACGACCCACCCCGAATTTCACCCTGAAACCCGGAGTAAGTCGTGCGGGGACCACCTCCAAGGAAAATTTAATTTACTAAAAAGATTAAGAAAATATTCTTTACAGATGGACAACCCTAACTCGAAAATTCCAAGTTACACTCTTAATTCAACACGTCCAAACATCACATAATTAACTTTCAGAAATTCTACACATAAAATACAATAATCCCAAAGTATTCAGAGCTACTAAACACGAGCGGAAGCAAGAAAACACGAGTAGGTTAAACATGTAACCTACTGATGAAAACTGGTGGAAATGCGGGTGACTATGCCTCGTCTCCTACTAGATCCAACCCGAACTCTGTAGACTGGGCAATTTAAAACGAAAGGCCCAGGGGAAAACATTTAATAACGTTAGAGTGAGTGGACAAAAATAAAATAATAAATAAAATATTTATGTTTCCCCAAATTAATTTCTAAGGAAAAATCGAATGCATGCCGCAAGCGATAAAACTTTTATCTCATAAAAAAATATCGAGCCTCTCAGACTCTATAATATATGTATGTATTTACACTCGTCCATACTCCCTATATAAATTCATGGGTCTATATAGGGCTACTACGCTCGCGTCCAACGCTCACGTTACGCTTTAATGCGGTGCTACACTACGCCATCAAGGTGGACAGACGGGTGTATAAATATGTGTCCATACCCCCTATATGAATTTAAACACTCAAATAGGGCTACTACGCTTACGTCCAACGCTCACGTCACACCATAATGCGGCTATATGCTACGCCATTAAGGTGGACAGACACATATGGCTAGCTAGCATTTATATACATACTCTCTCATAAATACATATTTATATCCACCGAAAATCCCATTTTCGGTAACTCTCCAAGAGAAATAAAAATCGTCAAATTAAAATGACGTTAAAATATTCCGCAACATTAATTGTTCAACCATGAACTAT
>NW_004443430.1:10441-16514 GCF_000184155.1 Fragaria vesca subsp. vesca
ATGCTCTACAACTTTCCTGACCAACACATCACCCAATTCCAAGCCTAACTAGGCTAATCGAACAAAAACATCCTAAAAGCCCTAGAAATTTCAACTCCACATTTCTCATTACCTAGCTCAAGAGGGAGTGAGCTGATTGGAGGGGTTGCTGCACGGGAGGAGGGCTACAAAACCGTACCAAGCTTGCCCGGATTGGTGGCCGGAGGAGGGAGTTCCGGCGGCCGGAAGTTCGGGGCAGCCTAGCCTTTCGGGCGGCACCGCTCTCTCACGGCGGCGCTAGGGGGGCTGTCACCGGTCCTGGAAGATAGCTGGGTTGGAGACCGATCGATTGGGACCGGTGCGGCGGTCTGGGGCGGCCGGACGGCGGCGGACGGGCGGTCGGAATTCCGGCAGCGGGTGTGGGAGCGGGAGAGGAGAGAGAGAATCGGGAGGGAGAGAGAGATTTTGGGCTTAGCCCAACCGGTTCCAACCCACATATACCCAATCCAAATTTCAACACCCCAAAAATAATACCCCAATAAAAATTACCTTTTACTAGCAAAAATTTACCATTTTTACCGTCGTCATATTTTCTCCCACGAATAATCCTCAGCACTAAAAATCGACCCCGAAACCCCTCTAGGGACCAATTAAGCTATTAACTCAATGATCGAGACGGTAAAATTCTTATTATAATCAAGCTAGTAAATAAGGTAAAAATATAAGGGTCGGGATGTGACAAATATAATATTTTCTTTTGTATAATTATTGTCCTTAATAGTGATTGTGTATGAGGATGTATATGTCATTTAATAATTCACAATATAATGAGGTCTAGTGAGCAAATTTGGAGGTCCCAATAATCGCACTCCTCTCAATTTACTACTACTGTATAAATCTTAAATCAAACACAATTTAATAAATTGAGGGTACAATAGAGAAACTACAAAAACAAAAAATACTCCAACGGCTCCGCCACGTTTTAAGGAGAAAAGAAAGTTATAGTTGGCAAATATATAAGAGAGAAATGAGTAATTCTAAATACACACATTTAATCTCTTAATACACACCTTTATTAATTTATTTTCACATCAAATATTTTAGGTATGTTTAATGACCAAAACATACATCTATTTATTAAAAAAGAAAATGAAATCACAATTAGAATTAGTCTCATCTCCTACCCTAAAACCATCGATACAACTACTTCTTCCCTAAAACTAGTAAACTTGACTCTTCTCCACAATTTGTAGTTTCATAAAAAAAAACAAAAAAAAACAACATTCTTTTAGAATTCATTACCTGAATTTCGAGTGCTACCAAATAATCACATGTATTGTTCAATCAATATTGGTTCATTTGAGTTCTGTCTTTTTTTTTCTTTTTTTTTGCATCAGTTTTAGTTTTGATTTTGCAGACTATTTTGAAGTACTACATGTTCATCTTGATATGTTGTATTGAAAAAAGTAGGTATACATGTTTAATAGCTAGTGACCTAGTGTACATCTACTAGCTTGTGAATTCCGAAAACTTAAAATGGTTGACATTTTTTTCAAATTCCAAATGATTGATGTCGCATTGGTGACAAGGGGTGTAATAATATATAGTCTTTTGATTATAAATTTGACGATGAAAAGAAAAAAATTCTAGTAGAAAATAGAAAAAAATACATAACAGAGTTACCAAAATATATAATAAAATTATAATAACTAAATAACATATTATTTATTAATTTTAGATATAAGGGTATTATAGGCAGTTTGAGATGTGTATTAAGTTTAATATCGAAATGAAAAATTATATGAGGGGTGTATTAAGCAAGAGGTGTGTATTAAGAGATTAGGGGTGTGTATTTAAAATTTCTAGAGAGAAATATCTGCGAACTATGAAAAAATGTACGCACGCAAAACACAAATCTTCTCCCTCATCCATCTTCCTCCTCTTTACTTCTGCTAACTACTCACCTTCTCCAGCAAAAAACTATTCTCGCGACTCTGTCTCTCTGCTAATAGCCTACATCTCAGGTAATTTGATGGCTTCAGAAGCCTTGGTTCTTATATATTTACGATAAATTGATACGACCTATTGTACTGGAAACACAGGAGCCTTCGACCTGTTGTAATCAAAGCACAAGACCCTTCAAGTTTTGTTGAGTTAATTTGTCGTTAATGAAGCATAAAAGTGAAGTCTTGATGAGTTTGTCATTGATTAATCATTAAAGTGAAGTCGAACGCGCATAGGAGAATTTTTTCAGTGCTCCGGGAGAACTATATTAGCGTGCCTAATGGTCCTCCATCACTAATAAAACGTCGACACGTGTTACTTTTGTGACACGTCATAATGAGGTTAAATATTACTGCATCGTAAAAAAAAACTGTAAGCTCCGTGGGTAACTACCGTTATCTTTCAATCCCGAGCCCTAACCATTAAAAAAAATAAAAATCTCCGAGACAGAGAGGGTGGAAGAACCAAATTCAGCTAATTAAATATAGAAAATGAAATCTACAGGGACCGATCAATCGAGCTGAGCAAGACACAGTTGAGAATGATTTGATTTGACGATAGCCTTAGTTCTGTAATATACATCTATTCTCTATCCTCTCTCTGAATTCAAGTATTATATGGAAGATGGGGATCGGTGAGAGAAGAGAAGAGAAGAGAAGAGAAGAACGTTGAATGCAATAACAAAGCTAGTGAGGTCATATACATCTATGTAATATTTTTTTGTATGCCCTCCCTCTCCCTTGTTGTTTTTCTGATTTCACCATAGTTATGAAATTGATAATACTTATGTAGATCTCCTTTCTGGCCTTCTTGATTCTTTTCGTTATGGGATTTAATTTTACAAACTAATTCATCAAATTGTAACTTACAGCGGCATTCAGGTGGAAACTTTTGCGTTTAGGGTTTAGATGTAGAACTTAGATGTGGAGTTGGGTCGTGATTTTATGTTTGAGGATGAAGATCTAGGTTTTTTAAGTTTGAGGTAGTTTGGATTTACTCAAGTTAAATGCATTTTTATTCTCAAAATAAAAAAAGTTAAATGCAATTTTTTTTACCTTGTTATGATGTTTTAAAAATACCACATGGCGATTTCTTATTGATTAAGAAGGACCACTAAGCATGCTGAATGATCCTCCCGTAGTATTAAAAAATATTTTCCGCGCGTAGAGGGAAGACGCATAGATAAAGGTATGCTTAAACAAAGGATTCAAATGCTGATAGGAGTTTTAACCTAGAAAAAAAAACAATAAACCACCAAACTCGATGAATATCATAATATGTATCATTGATCTTTTGTTATTTTCTTCTAAACTGTTCATATGTTCTTTACGTGCACCAAAACGAAAAAGTACAAGCTAGGTTTGATATACCCTTATCAGTTATCAGGTTCTTGGAGCAAAATGAACCCTTAATGAAATAATTTGCGTATATTATTTGAGAATTTAACTTCAAACCATTGCTCACTTTTGTAACGCTTTGACGGGATTTCTAGTCTCAACGATCTCTAAGTGTTGTGCAGCAAAATTTGTGAAATTTCATAAGCTAAGCTGATGATTAATGAAGTATATATATGATAGAAAATGACTTGAAGTAGGGAAGATAAAATGAAGCGGTATAGCCTGGTAGGTTGAAAAAGAAAAAACGATAGAATGTACGTATTAAGGTACAATGTCTTTCCTTAAAAAACAATAAAGGCGCGGTCTTTTCGCATGCATAAATGTTAGTATTATATAAAATCGAAAATTATGAGTGCATATTTAAGGGATTTTTAGAAAAAAAATCCCTTGATATATAATTATCGCTCTTGAAACAAAAATCCCCACTTAAAATCGAAAATCATGAGGGAATATTTTTTTCTAAATTTGTCTTGATTATCTACGATTCTTAATGCAATTAAATATTGACCTTTCTTAGTTTTAGATTTCAACATTTAATAAAAATTTATCTGAATTAGTGTTAATTATCCTTGAAGTACTGCAATGGAACAACAAGAATAAGTACACAACAACGTTGATACACTAATTAATAATGAATTTTATTAAATTTTGTTAATAAAAAAAAAATAATATATATATATATATATCCAAAATATCTCTTTGAAAACAACATAACCAATACACTAATAATACACTAATTGTATTAATCAAGAATTAGTGTATTAACACACTACATATCTAATAATACGTTATGTTTTTCTATTATTACATTATTAATACACTACAGATCTATATATCCAATTAATATGATTATTGATCGATATATCCCTGTATATACGCTAAATCGAAATATAACATACACTACCAGAAGAAAGATTTTAGCCGACGAAAAAAAAAACCAGGCCGACGAATCAATTTTTCTTCGTCGGCTAAATTATATTTTCGTCGGCTAAAGTCGACGAAATTTTAATTTCGTCGGCTAAAGCTGACTATAGCCGACGAAAATATAATTTCGTCGGCTAAAGTTCTTTATATTCGCAGATCTGGACAGCAGCTCATTTGAGAAAAAAAACGGGAGAAAAAGTTTGGGTGTTGTTAAAATCTGTCCATAATTAAGAAGTTGAGCTATATATAGGTACGTACATGTGTATATATGTTGATTTTGAGTTTTATTTGAGTTGATCGATTTTGAGTGTGATTGAATTGATAGATTTTGAGTGCGTTTGATGTATATATATGTGTGTGTGTGTTGATCGATTTGGTTGATGATTTGATAATATATATGAAGTTGTTGTTAATTATAAGTAGCTAGTAGATATATATATATATATATATATATGTTAATTAATTATAATATTGTGTTGATGGTATGAAGTTGTTGATGATGATTTTGTGATGATGTTGATATATATAATATTGTTATGTAATTATTAATTAAGTATATCTATATATATATATATGTGTGTGTTAATTAATTTGTTATCAATTAGTTGTAATACGTAGAATATATATAAATGAATTGAAATTTTATATATGACATAGAATTTAATTAATAATTAGCTAGCGTTATACATATATATTTTGTTATATTTTCAGGATATGGATAAGAGTTGGATTTCGCTTCCAAAATAGGATAAAAGATACGGTACAGGAGTTATGAGTTTTATAGAATATGCGCTGGCTAATGCTAACGGGAATACAATTTTCTATTACCCGTGAACAAAATGTCAGTGTCGTAGCGATATGCATCGATTTCCCATTGATAAAGTATGGCAGCACCTGAGGAGTAACGGGTTTTGGGAGAAGTACACATGTTGGTTATATCACGGTGAAACATCATCTGGGGGTCCGCATGATCATGGCCAATTTTCTGAGACGGGCAGTACATCCAACGATCCAACAACGGTCTTCATCAACGACATGTTTTCTTATGAGAGCGGTGTATGCGCTCAAGGACAGTATATGCCTGACCCGGTGCAGCCCTTCCCTAGAGCTGTCAACACTGCTGGTATTGACAAGTACAACAGACTGCTTGCTTTCCAACAGACCCCTGTGTACCCCGGTTGTCAGAAGACCGTTTTTGAAAGTGTGATGGACGTAATGAAGATTAAAGTTGGGACTAAATCGACTGTGAAAGCTGTTATTGATTATCTACAGTACACTGCTTCGATGCTGCCTTACGGTCATCGTCTTCCTACCACTCATCATAAGGTCCGATGTATCCTGAAAGATCTTGGGCTTTCCTACATCAAAATCCATGCAGGCAGATATGACTGCGTTCTCTTTTGGGGTAAAGATCCAGAAGGGAATGACCTTGGTGGCCTTGACGTATGTCCGGTATGTCACACTAACAGATATAAGCTGACTCCTGCAGGCAACAGGAAACCTGTAAAGGTACTTCGGTATTTCCCTTTGAGGGATAGGTTGGAGCGGTTCTACATGTCTTCACGCACAGCCGAAGCTATGAGATGGCACGCTGATAGGGAATTGCATGACGAAGATACCCTTATACACCCTGCTGACGGGGAGGCTTGGAAGCATATAGACAAGGAGTTTCCTCATTTTGCGTCAGAGGTCCGAAATGTGAGGCTCGGGCTCTCATCCGACGGGTTCAACCCTTTTGGCAACATGAGTCTTCAATACAGTGTATGGCC
>NW_004443430.1:16534-38100 GCF_000184155.1 Fragaria vesca subsp. vesca
CGAATCGTCTGAGGGAACCTCTAGCAACCCCCAAACGACGTTTCAGGGCCAGATGACAGCCAGACGTGCAAGCCTTCTGGAGACGGCGCAGAGGCAGCCGGAGGTGCCCCTTTCATCGAGGCAGGCGGCCGTCCCTCGTTCCTCGAGGCAGCTGTGGCCTCAGACCCAGACGGAGGTGTCTGCACCCCGTATGCCTGAGATACACCGGGCGCCCACTCCGGGTCCTACTTCTTCGGATAGTGGGTCATCTGGGGTACAGATGCCGCCACCTCATCTGTTCTTTCCGCGGATGATACCGGCCTTACCTGTAGTCGATGGCTCAGGGACGCTGATTTATCCACTGTCCCCGCCAGTGGCTCCATCAGCGGCGTACCGGTTTGTGCCTTTTGATACGCCTCTTATTTCGGCGAGGGTATCATCATCGGCGACAGAGACGGAATCCGTCGCGTCCGCTGCGAGCGCCTCAGGTAATCAGTGATGCATGATTATTTGGTTTATCATGTGATAGGCACCGTCGGAGCGAAGCCGACAAAGAAGAAGAGAGGCCCCGTCACAGGGAAGGCTCTCGAGAAGATCGTGGGTACCGTGGGGAGGATCGTCATCAATACTGACGGGGATGGCCACATAGTATCGGGCGGGAAGTCGAGGACGTACTCCAGCCGCGTGGGAGCGCTCATTAGGGATAGAGTCCCTATGTTGTGGTCAGACTGGGGCGAGGTCCCGCAGGAGGTTAAGGACATGGTCCACAACGCGATGTCGGTGAGTTTACAAAATAATATTATGTATTACATTGTTGATTTCTCGAAAAACTAAACCAATAAACGGTTAAATGCAGGTGTGGTTTGAGGTTCCCGAGCACCTGAAGGACAGTTGGGCTGACGTTGTGCATGGGAGAAGGTACGTTGGGAAGTCAATGAAAAACAAAATTGTATGTGATATCAATAATATTTCTAATATTTTTGTTGTATTTGTAGGTACAAGGAGTGGAAGAAAGAGTTGCGGACCCACTGGACTACGCACGGGAACGCACGTTCTGGTACCCCTGCTGAGTTCTAGTACAGGGAGTATGAGTGGCGTTGGCTTCTGACATCAGAATTCAACAACCCTCGTAAACAGGTATTTAAAAAAATTAATTAGTTAATTTGTCATTAAGTACGTCCGTTTTTAAATATTTTACTAATAATTTATTTTTTCTTTGAAGGCCGTTTCCCGAGCGAACTCTCAGAACCGGCAACGCAACACAAGGAACCATCATGGCGGTTCTAGACCGTTCGCTGTCTTCATGGACGAGGCAGCCAGGGAACATCCAGAAGTCAACCGGTACGTCTATACTTACGAGAAGGCATATCCTGACGCCCAGGAGGATATTGTAAGTCATCTTACGTTTTTAAATTTTTAAATTTATGTCAAAATGTTAATTAATAATTTTTTTCCTATCCATATAGGCGAAGGTGAGGGAGGCTAGTGACGAGGTGATGAGTGCTATAGTGAGGGAGACATGGCCGGACACGCAGGAGGAAGAGATGTCCGAAGCCATATCCCGAATCGACACTTCGGATCCGACGATTGGGGCGAGGATCATGGGCACAGCCTTCCCACCGAGAGCAAACAACTTTTACTGCCGGGGTCTAGGAAAGAAAGGCGAGGGGGTCCTGAAGACCACTCCAGGATTTCAACGAAAGGCAGCCTCGACCAGCAGCAGGACCACGTCCACGATCACCAGGACGACTCAGCTAGAGTTGGAAGTTCAGAGACTACAAGAACATCAAGCTGCTCAGGCTGCCTATAATGCCTCGCAGGCAGCTTATAATGCCGCGCAAGCAGCCTATGTTGCCGAGATACATGCCATCCAGCAGGCCCAGCAGCAGCAGATGTTCCAGTACATGCAGGACTTTACAGCTGCCCAGCTTCAGGGACTTCCGCCTCCGCCCATGCCGCTACCCCAGCCGCCGCAACCTCCACAGCAACCTCCGCAGTAGCCCCCAGAAGCCCCAGAAGCGGATATTAATTTAGACGATTTAGATTTTCTGTAGTTGATGAATTATATAGTTTTATGTGCTTGTTGTTGGTTATATGGAATTGTTTTGGTGTATTTTGCAGCTTGCTTGGAATGGTAATTCAGAAATTTCGGGGTTTTTTTTTTTACTGGAATGGACTTATAGCCGACGAAAAAAGCCTCAAGTTGTCGGCTAAGTTTTTTATTTTTTTAAAAAAATAAGTTTTAGCCGAAGAAATATGCTTTAATTCGTCGGCTAAATCCCTATAAAGCTGACGAAATATACTATATTTCGTCGGCCATAGATGTTTTTAATTTTTTTATTACAAACTTTAGCCGACGAATATTTTAAATTATTTGTCGGCTAAAGTCGTAAAAATAACCGACGACATGTTTTTCGTCAGCTAAACTTTGGCAGATAACCGACGACAAAAAAATGTCGTCGGCTAAAGTATGGACTATAGCCGACAACATTATTTCGTCGGCTAAAGTCTGGACTATAGCCGACGACTTCTACATGTGTCGTCGGCTAAAGTCACCACAGACGAGCTTTTCCCGACGAAATCTTAGCCGACGAAAGATCGTCGGCTAAGATCTTGGACGACGAATTAAGCTGACAGGCCGACGAAAAATTTTCGTCGGCTAAAGTGTTTGTCCTGGTAGTGATATATTTTATGGAAAATGATTTGTGGCCTTAATAAGACCTAAGATTTATGACCTCGATCTTAAGTGTCATGCAAATTCACAAAAACACATCATCAGTTTGCCAAATCATGTCATGCATTAATTGAAGAAACATACTATATAAGTATATATCTTATCCTTAATCTTATGGCTCTAAATTATATTAAATTCCATTAGACAAAATACTTTAGACGTTTTCTTTTTTAATTTCTCCTTTTTCGTCAATCAAGAATAGAAAATATTTCTTGTAATTAGATTATTCGATAGGATCTGGATCCGATATGCACATACATTCAAATGATTCGATGAATAGATTTGAAATTTTGCATAACAAATGTATTGAGAATCGGGGTTGGTCGTCTTGCAAATTATGTTCATACGAATAAATATATACACACATAAACAATCTTTTATATTTACACAATCATATATGTATATATAGTTAGTGTTAAATGAAATATTTTCTTTCCTCTTCATTTCGCACGTATAATTTCCAATTCAATTTATTATTTTTATTTTTTTGGACGAAATTAATTAATATTTGAAAAAAAGTTAATCGATATTCACCTAAGTTGATGTGTAAGAAACATTCCTTAAATTTCTACCAAATTAATGACTGTTAGTAATACGTAATATTTGTTTTCATCACCTAATAAAAGTTCATTAATATCATTCATTGGTGAAATTGGTAATACAATATTTTGATTTGCCAAGATATAATTATGTGGGATGGAGTATTTTTTGTATACCTAGATGGCAGGAGACATAGGAATTAAGAACACAAATTGTAGGTCTCAATAAGACCATACAGCAGTGCCCATAATTTTTTTGAACTAAATTAATACTCTTGATTATCTATATATGAAATTGTAATAAACTCTGTTTGTTTGTAGTGACTGAAAACCCTACCTGGCTAGCTTTCTCTTCTTCTCTAAAATTCTCGTGTCATCGATTACAATTAATTAATGTCGGGTGGACGAGAAGGCTTCTCCTTGTTTCAGAATTTGGGAGAATGCAAGTTTGATCTTGAAAAAGCCGTATGCAATCATGGGTTTTTCATGATGGCTCCAAATTGTTGGATTCCATCTTCAAAAACCCTACAACGTCCGCTGAGACTTGCAGACCCGAGCAAGTCAGTGAAGGTCTCCATCTTAAAGTCTTGCAGTTCAATTTATAAGAATTGTCTTGTACTTCGAATCCACAACGTCAGTCCAAACCGCATATCTAAAACAGACGAGTATGTTATAAAACAACAAGTTTGTCGAATGCTTAGGATTTCCCAAAAAGATGAGGAAAATGTAAAAGAGTATCATAAAAAGATGTTCCAGCTCAAGGACAACCACAATGACAATGAGGACCATCGCGATGAAGCTAGTTCTGGTAGAATTTTTCGTTCCCCTTCTCTCTTCGAAGACCTTGTCAAATGCATTCTGCTATGTAACAACACGTATGTAATATCTCGTACACAACTCCTTTAAACTATGATACTTTTGAGATTTATTGGTTAAGTTTTTCATTTTGTAAATTGGGATTTGATCAGAGTACGTTGGCTCAGTTGTGTGATATTTACATAGCTAAGTTTCATGTATGATACGTTCTCTACAAGTTGATTCTCATGGTGTTTTTTTTAATCAAGTTTACATTGGGATATCTATTTGCTTATTATTTCTAGTATTTAGCTACTTGTTGTTACTTTGATATTAGAGCTCTGTTTTGAATATCGATCATGCCAATTCTTTATATTTTTAAGAGTAGTATACAAGGTTGTGACAATTTGCTAAATATTGTGTAGTGTCATTATTTTTTTTGCCACTAGAATTAGTTTATTATATGTTTATCCTATACTAACTTGAAAGATAGTTAGTTATAACTTTCATTCAGTACTTGTCTTCTTATATATTATATGAAATGGTTGATATTATGTAGGTGGTCGAATTCATTGAAAATGGCTCGAGCTCTTTGTGAGCTTCAAATTGAGCCAATCAACAATTCTTCAATGAGATCAAACAGGCGAAAGAGACGGAGAGAAGAATTAAATATTCAACGGAATGATGGTATTGGTGAAAGATGTTTAGGTAATTTTCCAAGCTCAGAAGAACTTGCAATGCTGGATGGGAAGACTTTCAAAGAAGTTACCAGTAATATTCTCGGCTATCGAGCAAAAGATATTCTAAAACTTGCCAAAGATGTGGAGAGTGGAAAGATTAGACTTGATGAGTTTGAAGGGCTCGAGGACAAAGATGATATGTTTCACAAATTCAGGCAAATAAGAGGTTTTGGTCCCTTTGCATCCGCCAACGCTATGATGTGCGTTGGATATTATCACAAAGTTCCAGTGGACACTGAAACTATAAGACATTTGAAGGAGGTATGTACCCCCATTATTGCGTGCATTTTGAACTACAGTATATATCTAATTAGTAATAATACAAACAGTAATACTTAATCATATATTTATAGGTACACGGGAGGACAAATTGCAACAAGAAAACTGTCACAAAAGATGTGGAAGAAATCTATAACAAGTATGCTCCATTCCAGTGCTTGGCATATTGGTAAGTACTTTATAGTATGCTAATCGGATATATATATATATATATATATCTATCTATACGTGTTGTTTTGTTTGTTATTTGGTTTTGTTTTTGAGCAATGCATTGCTTCTATTTGAAGGTCGGAGCTCCTGGACTCGTACGAAACCAAATTTGGGAAGCTGAGTGAATTACCCAACTCTAACTATCATATAATTAGTGGGAGGCTTGAATCTTTTGACATCACGCATAGTGGAATAAGTGGCTGAGAGGAATACAATGCAATTTATTATTGGCTTTTTCCTCAAATGATCAAATTATATAATTTTTTTTTATGTCGGGGATATTTGTACTGTTTTGTTTTTTTTTTTTAATTATCAAGGCTTGCATGATTTGTTAAATTATTTATTTATTTTTGGATAGGGAATGTCGGTCCATTAAACAGTCTAAGATACATAGCAATAATTCACCCAACGAGGGCTACGAGAAATATAAAAACCCCTACAGTCACTATGCCAAAAAGATGCTTCAGACAACATGGGATATATGTTGTCTGAAGCTCCCCATATATATCATCTTCTTTGCTGTCGTCTGATTCAATATCAGATATACAATGTTGTATGATAGACGATCACACAATAGAAGAGTTTTGGTCGTCTGTTGTGTGATTTCATTTAAGACGATAGATATACCATGTTATGTGACGGACAATCAGACAACATAAGAGTTCAAAATATATGTTGCGTGATGTTTATTAACATAACAGATAATAGCAATTTAATTTACCTCATATTACATTTATATATGTTGTGTGATGCAATAAACAACAATAATAAAGTTTTGTTGCATTATATTGTATGATTGTTAGTCAAATGACATATATCATTTTTGTATATGTTGTCTTTTGGTACATTTGATGACACATTCATTGTTCAATTGATATTCAAAATCATTGTTTTGGTAAAGCTGAAAACTGAAAATCCATCAATTTAAGTGTCGTATATAGACGACTGTACGTTCGGCAACCTGAAAATACAATAGTGACCAAATAACCACCAAAATACATCTACTAATCATTAAATGTTATATAAACATTTGAAGCTCAATAACAAAAAAATTTGAGCCGGATATGAGTGCTCAGCTCAGCAAGCAGAACCTTGGAGTATCTCCAGCTAGCTAGATTGCTTTATCCCTCCAAGATCATGTTATTCTCTAGAGCCAGGCAATTCACAAAGCCCTCAGTAGGTTCTCAAGCACTGCCCTCTACTTTGAGACTTTCATCCCTTTGTTTTTCCTTTCCAAGGTAGCCCCATACTTCATCCTTCTTAAACTCCTCATTCATGGCTAGAAAATAAAACTCCCCACTGAACAGACTGCAAAGCCTAGCCAAGCAAATCAATTAGAACTGAAATGACTACCAAGTCACTATATATGTGACATATGTGATATAGAAAACTGTTAGAACAAAAGTCAATAATTAGAACTACTCTTACACCTAAAATTTCTTGGTCAGATAATAACATGCATATCTTCAATAATCACAAAAAAGAATGATGATGAAGCTAAGAGACGAATTTGAAGCCCAAGAGGCCGGGTCAAGACTCCACTTAAAATTCAAAAATCAAATGCACCTACAACTTACGTGAAATATTGCAGTTCAAGATGTGCATGCACCATTGTTCTATTTGTCTTAGAGGCATGCTTCTTGTATGTATTATGTAGGGCTGACATTGGTAGGTATATCGACTCTATTTATCAATACCATGTACCAACCAAGTTATGATTAGTAGGCAAAATCCTCTACCAAAACCAACCGTTAAAGTTGGTATACCGACTTCGTTGGTACGGTTGGTAATGGGCCTCTACCAACAAAGTATAAATTGTGGCCCAAAAAACTGAAACGCCCAGCCCATTTGAATCCTTTTTTTGGGTTTTCTCTATATCAATTATCAAACACATTCACATTTTTAAGCATCATATAATTTCAAATACATAAACAGACAAGATTACCAAAATTGACAATGTCAAAAGACCACAAATTGCCACAAACATCAAGCCTATAATTTCCAATATTCTGATAACCAAAATTAACTAAAATCCAGTCATCCACATTATGCCGATTTCGGCTCAAAATGCAATATACCTTTGTCAACATAATGGCATTTACGGCTTAAAACCAAACACACTGAAATTAAACCTAAGCTCATCAGTCATTCATCCACATTATCCCCAAAAAAAAATAGAAAACAATGTTAAAGATGCAGACTTTATTCCAATCCCATCAAACATTTCTGAATTTCCACAAATTGAGTTCAATTTTCTAAATGATGGAAACCAAAACAACCTAATCAAAGAGACAAAGAAATTTGAATCGGGAAAGAGCTTACTCTGCGCTCGACGGTGGCGATCTGGATGTCCTGAAGTGAGGAGGAGCAAGCGAGCAGTGAGAGATTGGAGAAGATGGTGCTGCGAAGTCGAGGTGCTGCCGAGTCAACGGCGAGAGAGGCGAGGTGTTGCGAAGTCGAGGTGGCAGAGGTGCTGCGAAGTCGAGGTGGCGGAGGTGCTGCGAAGTCGAGGTGGCGGAGGTGCTGCAAAGTCAAGGTGGCGGAGGTGCTGTCGAGTCGACGGCGAGAGAGGCGAGGTGAGGTGAGAATCGAGAGGCGAGAGAGGCTGAAGTGAAGTGAATGAGTTGTGAGTCTGTAAGGATTAGGTCAACGATGGAGATTCATCTCCACAAATCAACGGTGTTGATTAGTAGTTTTAATTATTTTTTATTATTTTTAATATAACTCGGTAGGTACACAGTATACTGTATTTTGGGTAAATTTTGTACCACGTACCAACCGACTCCTCAAACTTGGTACTGTAATACCCCGGAAATTTTGATATTTCTAATATTATTTTGTAAATTATCTAAGTAAGAGTTGTACGGGTTTGTGGTTTAGTGAGTGGACTGGAAGTAGTCGAGTTTTTATTTTCTTGAAAATGCTTGGTTTTGAAGGGTCAAAAGTTGACTTTCTAATCCGTTGGGTTTCTCGAGAAACTTCCTTCACGGAAGTTGTAGAGCACAATGATACGACTTCGTAGAGACGTGGCACGCATAAAATGGACTTCGTATGAGAAAGTTTAGGGTTCCATTTCTTTTTTCTCCAGAACCCATTCCTCTCTCTCTTTCTTCTCTCTCTCTCGCGATACCTTCGGTATCAAACTTTTCCAGCCGACCCGACCCGAACCCGGACGACCCAACCCAACTTGACTTTTCCGGCCGACCTAGACGACGGCACAGGTCGGAAAATCTTCCTCTCCTCAGCGCAATCCTCCCTGTGTTGGTGAGTGAGGACGCCTCGGGCAGATCAGCGCTAATCGAACGCCAACAGTGAGGGCTGCGACCTGGTTTGCAACCTGACCGGATTTCTCACCTCCGGCGACGGTGACAAGGCTGGAAACCGGTCAGGATAGAAGCTCCTTGGCGTCCTGGTTCGACTGCTGGTGGCCTTGAAACTCGACTCACGGTGGAGAGTGGCAGTGGTGGATTCCAACTTTCCGGCGAGTTTTCCGGCCGTTTCCAGCCGAATGGGTTGAACCTCCAGGTATAAAAAGATGCTCACCATGCTTCAATCTACAAGTTTGCTGTTGGAAGTTTGTTGAGATTTTGAAGTTGTTGGGGTGGTGCGTGGGGCCCACTCGTCGCCACCTGTGGTGGCGCGTGGCGGCGCATTGGGCAGGGTGTGTAGGTTCAGTTGCTTTGGTTAGCTAGTGCTTGTTGTTGTGAGCATGTTGATATATTATGAGATTAGGTCAAGTTTGAGTAAGTTTTGCTTGTTAGATTCTATGTTATTGTAGACTTGTGCGAAGTGTTGAGCTAGGAGAATCCAAAGTTAGGCAGTGGGGGAAGGTGGTTAAGTGTTCGACGACCTTGAGAGGTCTCGGAAGAAGGTTGTCCCTTTCTGGGCAAATCATGGGTTAAGGCTTATTAAGGGTGAAATGTTCTTTTTGTTTAAGTGGTTATTAAGTTATTAATTTTGTTAATAGGTGACTTGTGGAGTGTGGTTTTGTGTTATATGCTTGTGTTGTACGTGCGAAGACGCAGCTGGATTTGAGGTGAGTAAAATCTCACCAACCTTTGGGATCTAAATTATTATGGTTTTATGATAATGATTATTATGATGAGGATGATAATGATTATTTTGTTGTTGATGATGATAGTTGATTATTATGATGAGGATGATAATGATTATTTTGTTGTTGATGATGATAATTGATTATTATGATGAGGATGATAATGATTATTTTGATGATGATGACAATGATTATTTTTGATGATGATGTTAATGATTATTTTGATTATGATGATGATAATAATGATTTAAAAATTTGTTTTTATTTGTTTTAAAATATATGAGCTTGATCGCCAACGGCTCATAGGTAAGAGAAAACAAGTTTTCTTATTTAAATGATTATTTTTAAAGTTTGTGTGACCATAATATTTTTGGTTCTATTGATGTGATTATTGGTGCCTTAGTGGTGATTGTGTGCATTCGTTGTGGAATTGTGCCTTAGTGGTGATTGTGTGTCTTAGTTGTGAATGTGTGCCTTGGTGGTAATTGTGGGTCTTAGTTGTGCATGTGTGTCTTAATGGTGATTGTGTGCATTCGTTGTGGAATTATGCCCTAGTGGTGATTGTGTGTCTTAGTTGTGAATGTGTGCCTTGGTGGTGGTTGTGGGTCTTAGTTGTGAATGTGTGTCTTAGTAGTGATTGTGTGCATTCGTTGTGGAATGGTGCCATAGTGGTGATTGTGTGCATTAGATTAAGAGCTTTCATGGTGGACCGGGAACCAAGCCTTGGCCAGGTGATTGGTTACGGTCAATATAGAGCTCTAATTTGTCTGTTGGTATTTCATGGGGGATGACTAAGTGTTGACGAACCCATGAGTACGCGTTTGCTTGGTTACTTATGGGGGATGACTAAGTGTTGACGAACTCATAAGTAAGAGTAGAGAAATGATTGTGTGATGTTCTTATGTGTTGTCATTTAAATTCCTTACTTTGAGTATCTCTTGAACTATGCTTAATACATGAGATTCTTTAATATTATTTGTGTGATTTTTAGTGGAATTCCTGAACTATCCTTTTTGCATGATTCACTTATGATTTTGATTGTTTTATGAATTGTTGTGTTTTCTTATTTACTATCTTTTGAATTTTATTGTTTTGAGGTGATTCCTGAACTAAGTTCTAAAGCAGGAATTACCGGTTTTATCTCGTGATGTTGGTTAGAGTCTTTTAGTATAGATTTACTCATACGAGCTTGTAAAGCTTACCGGGTTTGTTGTTTACAACCCGGTGCACCAATTCATGGTGTAGGGGTTAGACCTGCAGGTGATGATTAGCAGGGTTGAGGCAGTGGCTTAGGAGCTGGGTTTTAGACGATGTACATTATTTGTATTTTATGGCAGTTGTTTTTAAGCTCATGTGAGCGAAGTAGTTTATTACTAGACTTTTGGAAGTTGTTGCAATTAAAGAGATATAATGATTAACTCGGTTGATGAGTTTATTGACATTTACTTTTTTAGTATTTGTTTTAGTTTGGAAATTGTTGAGCAGGTTGCGGGATATTAAGATTTTGAGTTTTATCATGCCCAAATTTTTGAAATTTTATCCTTCGAAAATTGGGGTGTGACAAGTACGGTACTACTGTACCAATTTGTTTGGTACGGTTGGTACATGGTTGGTTGGTTTGACCAAGGTCCAAATTGCAAGCCCTAGTATTATGATGTACATACACCCCACTTTTTGTCTATAAGATCCAAGCGTCCTTCTAAATAAACTAGTACTGGAACTCTAGTGCTAGCAAGAAGTAAGATACGTACATAGGTATCCGTACCGACTTCCAGAAAGAATATCGGTACAAATGAAATGCAACATGCTTGAAGGGAAAGGGGAGCAACGAGCAGTGAGTTCTCTGCATCCATCCTTTCAACCCTAAACATAATGATAAACGTGCAGACCCTCAGGCCCGTTTGTATCGTAGGAAATCATGGTATGAAAATGGAATTAGTTTTATTTTTTATTCTAATGTGTTGTTTGGTTTTAAATAAAGATTAGAAAGGAAACAAAAAATGAGATATGACTGGAAATTGACACTGTCATAAAGCCTAAACTGAATTACTTAGTGAGGGGTGATATTTTATTTCCATTCCCACCGTTAAAAGTAAATTATAGAAATTAGCCATCTAAAAGTTTATATTCCTTAAATAGATCACATATGCAATTAATAACATCTAAAAGTTTATATTCCTTAAATAGATCACATATGCAATTACTAAAAGGGTGTTATTGGAAATTAAAGCTTTCAATTTCATTATTATGACTTATTAAATATTGTGTAATAAGAATTGAAATGAATTACTAATTTAATTACAATATCAACCAAACACCTACATGAAAATACCAAAATCTTTTCCATTCCAAATCTGTACAGAAAAGAAAATATATCATTTTCCTATCTTGACATTCCTACTAACCAAACGGGACCTCACATGTATGTATAATGGTACAAATGGCTTACCAAATGAACCACCTCTAGCAACTTTCACTATCTTCATGGGTCTATTTCTACTAACAAAGTCCCATAATCTACCTACATATAAAGGAGTAGGTTGCATTACTCCAGGAGCAAATTGCTCCCCCTAGGCGTGTAAGCCGACGTCAAGTCGAGCGGCAGGCTTATAGTTTGACTGAGTTTAACTGCAAGGGCAGATTAGTCACTTCGCGGGTAGGGTAGACACAGAAACGAGGGGAAAATAGGTCCTGTTCATTATTGATAACTTTATCCGATCAGAGTATGTAAGGCTCACCTTGATTTGAGCTGCATATATATCTCTGCTACTATAAAGCGAGCAGTCTCTAAATCACCAAATTATGTTATGATAATATTACCCCTATCAAGTTGATCTAGACTATTAAGAACAAGGGTTAATATTATAGTAAATAGCAAAAAAACAAAAATTAAATAAAATAAATAATGAAGTATAAAGTGTAGAGAAAAAGGGATAGCAAGAGAATCATCATCTTATTCATTGATATGAGCCCTTTATATAGGGAATTACACAATACCAATATGGTAAGGATATAAATACATAGATCTAGTCTAACTACATATCCTATTGGCATAAGGCCAAGACACACATAAAGAATATCCAGAAAGATATAGAATATCCTAGAACACTCCCCCTTGTGCCGCGCGCTGATATGCCGATGGTGCTGATCTGTTGCCTCGTCAAAAACCTTGTCAAGTCACAAAAACCCTGTGGGAGAAAAACTGAACCTTGATCGTAGGAGAAAAAGAGTACAACGCACCCTTCACATTTGATAGTGACATGTATGTATGTGCTAGACTCCCCCTGAAGTTCGCACCTCCCCCTGATCTTTCCATCAATCATAGGGCTCTTCCTGATTCTTACTAATCACTGAAATTTCAACAACTTAGCATGTCAATGCTCTTTAACATGTCTTCAAATGTGGTATTAGGAAATGATTAACTAAATCATGCCGTATTGTCCTCAAATGATCTTTTACACTTAGATATTGAGAAGAAGGCCGCTTGTGAACTCAAAACATAAGTTCGTGCAGGAAATCAGATTTCCGCGCAGCATGACCTTCAGTTACTAGAATAGTCGTAACTTCCTCTAGGAAATACATATGAACAAACCGTAAACGGTTTTGGAAACTAGACTCATTTAGCTTTCCAAACGTATATTACACACGTTCTAGTTCGTCAGGAGCTATTCACAAAGTCCCGTCGAAGTTGACTGTTTTGCCAAAATCAGATTCTCGGACAGATTCGTCATACTTTACGAAAACGGCCATAACTCACTCAATATGATAGGTATGATCAAATGGTTGGTGTCCCTGGAAAGTAGACACATAGAGCTTTCCAATGGTACCAATTTCACCATTTTCCAGTGAGTGAGATTTCCTGTAGGTCCCGTGGAAGTTGACCTACGAAACTTGGCAGATTTTGATTTCGCTATTGATGTGTCTTTCTTATGTAGGGATAGAACAAGTCTCAACCTTTCATACTATTAAGTATTGAAAAAGGAGTTACTGCCATTACATTGGCGTTGTGTGGGCGCATAGCTACACTTAGTTTTACAACTTTTCATAGCGAATGAGATGTCAAGTCTTTCGTATTGTGTTGAGTACATTGATGCGTCTTATTGTACTTAGATGGGAACTCCATCTCTTAACACATATTTGTCATCTTGTTTTAGACAAAACAACAGATCTCTCATTAGAGCAAAGACCTTGACTAATCATGGGAGTATATGTAGGCCTCACTTTCGTAATAGCGCCTAAGCCGATTGATTGAAAATCATCATCAATACAGTCATCGAGTGCCTTATCGAGACCGTGTCTTCCCAAGATCTTTTTCTTCAGATGTTGATACATATTTGCATCTCTTGATCCATCAAGAGTCCATGTAAATCCGGAATGAACACGCAAAGACATAATTCACCATATCCCTTCCAAATCAAGTATAGTCCATGTGCGTTTCAATACCTTTAGCAAACGCGTGCTCCTGTGGTCTGGAGCAACTTGATTCAGATGAATGAAATCCTTATATCTCTTATATCTCTGATCCCATAGAGATGTTATTATGACCACATTCATAGGCTGCATGTTCAGTTATTCGGAAACTACCAAACTGACAAAGTAGTGGAGTTCAATGACATCCATTACGAGAGCATATCTCATCGTAGTCGATCTCAGTGCGTGTTAGTGAGAGACCTTGCGCCATAAGGTGAGTCTAAACTCTTGTTCTCACTACGCTATCTAACAAAGACATAGTTGATAGGGTTTAGCTTGCGGTGTCGGCATCACCTGCCCAAGGACCTATCTCTTTGTTAATGTTGGATCGCATCTTTCCATTAGGCCAATCAACTAAGTTGATATCCATCAACGAAAAGTGGTACGATAGTAGACTCATTATCCCACGTCCTCATGTACACTAGTGTAATATTTGTAGAGATCTCTATATGGATTGGATTTGACATTGAGGCGTCCCCCAACGATAATCACAATTCAGACTTCATGAGACGGATTTGAGTATCACTGATCAATGGATCAGGTTGTGCCAAGCTCGCTTTCTTCCTAGTGCAAGAAAATATCGAACCTAAGGGCCTCCCTCCTTTTAGGGGAGCCACACGGCCTTGTGACACCAATTTTGCCACTGTATAGCGTCACTATATCACCATCCATGGTGATGACGTCAAGACCAACACATTTTGGTCGCGCCATGTCCTCTTGATGAGACATCAATCCTTGCAGACATATTTACAGCATGTGATCTCGTCACTTTAACACTTTAAGCATTTGGGATCAAGATGAGACATAGTGGGGACAAACCACGACAATTCACGTCGTTCCACTTGAACACTTGTGTTCTTATCTCCCCCTAACGGCGGGAATATTGTCTCATCAAAGTGATAATCCGCCATATAGCGGTGAAAGAGATCGCCTAACAAGGTTCCTACATATGCGAATTATAGGTGGAGGTTCACATCCAACCTAAATACTTATTCATCTCAAATGACTCATCATTGTGCGCAGTGGCAGTGCAATTTGGCACCTAGAATAAACATCTAGCTGAGCTCAAGGATTGGAGATCCGTTTCAATCTTGTTTGAGTTCAAGGATTGCAATCTTGGTACACAGTCACGAGCTGTGGTACAAAAATATTCAATGATGGTGAGTCGTAGATGAATAGTAAAGCTGTATGCAAATATTGCATAGCCCCAAGGCGCAATAGAAAGATTGGTGCGCATCAATAATGTTCGAGCGACAAGCTAAAGTTGCTTGATCGTAGCCTCGGTGAGACCGTATTGCGTGTGAGCATGGGGTACAGGACACTTCAACTTACATCCCGATAAACTTTTTTAAAGAATGGGTAGTGAGCCCGTAGAAGCATAAGCAGCATAAGTATTAGATAATAGTGTAACACGTGACCAGTGTGTTAACACTTCAACCAACACCATAAAGCATAAAAAGGTGTCCGCAAGTTGGTTGTATCTATCTACATAATTTGATGTAAGAATAGAATGTTCACTTTTGTGTCATTTAGCGTAGGAGGGTCTCACTCCTAATTTATCTAAAGAATAGGCTTTTAAAACAAGTAATGAGCATTGCAGGGGGCCAATGCGACATCGAGGGAAGGCCGGTGCACCTCAATTGCTTGAGGAATTGACCGGACGACCTTCAGGAAGTTGGAGTCGTGTTCGGGTGACGTCAATGTCCCCCGGGTCACCACCATGCTTCATGGTGATGCTAGATCTTGATTGTCTTCGTTTTGAGCGGAAGAATGGATGTCCATGAGAATTTCTCAAAATTTGGACCATTATATCTCTTCCAGGTTGACCAATTTGGTCAAACCAAAGCCTATATGAGTTGGTGTCCCAAATATCATGTTTGGCGACAACATGAGATTCGATATTTGAATCGTAGTGACATATAGTCCACTAGATTGACTCATGAATTTCTCCAAGATGCGCTTCAGTCCGCATTCATGAGAAGGTATACACAAAAGAATTCTGGTTCATTCTCACAATGTGTTTTCAAATGAAAACTATTAGCATGAATGTCTTTAAAGCTCAATATGGTTCGATTGCCTCTCAATACATAGAGGGTATCTGTGACATTAATCATGTTGCAATGAGGCATCAAGATTCAAGCTAAACCGTGTCTCTGAATGACCGGTATAATTCAATCATTATAGTCACAGAAGATTTACAAAGGCACAAAATCCAAAGATAGTTGCCGATTCCTTAGAATGTTGTGGATAGTTCCACTATTTGCGAAGCACTCAATGTCTCGATGAGACAGATCTACAAAATGGAGTAGATAAGAGAGTAAATAGTTCCACTTGAACCATTTAGAAGGATTGAACGAAGCTACAAAAAGCTGCAATCCCGAGAGTGCATAAAAATTTCCGCGCAGAATGACTTTTGCGCACTAAAACAGCCATAACTTCTTCGTTAAAATAGATATGGACGAACCGCAAAATGTTCTGAAAACTAGACTCGTAGAGCTTTCCAATGATATAAAGCTCACTGTCTGGTTCGTCCGGAGATGTTCACAAAGCTCAAATGAAGTTGACTGTCCAGAAGGGACAGATTGCTGTTTTTCGCAGAATTGGCATGTGCGAAGCTGTGAAGCTTGCAGGTGGCGTAGCCAAAAATGACGTGTGTATGATCAAAACCAAGTCCTTTCGGTCGTTCTAAGGTCGTAAACTCCATGACTAGTTACCAAAAGCTTCTTGACATGAACATAAACTAACTTAGAGGACCTAGAGTATTCGATCATGATGATAATTTTCCGGTTTTGATAAGTCTTCAACATCTTTTGTAAGACGGCAATTGGTTTAATAGCGTAGGGGGATCCAAAATCAAAAGCTTTCGGTAACTCCAAGTCAGTATGACCAGGCATGTCCGTGGAGGGTCGGTAGTGCGAGGCACACTTGAAACCACTATCTCCTTAATTTCGGACAATTCTAAGACATCACATTGAGCTTAGATGAGCCTAGTTGAACAATTGATGATGGAAAATCTGCTATAGGGTAGAAGACTTAACCGGAAACACGTTAGCGATCCTACTTAAGGATGTAAGGCCGTGCGTCATCTTCACTTGGAAGAGACCAAAACGGCACAATCTAACCATGTAGATTGTAAATATGCCATGCTTCTAAGGACGATGTAAAAATGTACATCTTGTTTGTAAATCAATACTAACCATAAGAGGAGAATAGTTTCATAACTTCGAAAAAATTCTCAAAGCATTCGTTATTGCTAATGTGAGTACATCGAGGTCTCAAATAGACGAAGGACGTCAATACAACGCCTTAGTACATATAGCTTGGAACGAAAATCAATGTCTAGTCGATAACGTCAAAGTCATGGGTAGCTAGAGCATGATCCAAATCTTTGAAATTCGGGATCATGAGGATGACGTTCTTGTCCTCATATTGATTTTCTATACCTTTTTGTATGCATTCACAATTTGAAGGAGCTTGACAATCTTGAACCAGTGATCCGAAGATCCACAACGGTTGCATTGTCATGAGCTGACGTGAGTAGTTTTGACAAAATGGTGTCTAGACCGGGAGTGTCGCTATTAGAGCCGGCGACACCTCCCCCTCTTTTCTAGACATCGGCACGACATTTTCTGCCGTTGCCATGACCCATATTGTTGTCCCCACATTAGGGGATAATCCCAAATAAGTTTATCACATTAGCGTATATATACAATTCCCGTTTGTATGATCAAAATCAAGTCTCTTTGGTAATTCCAAACCAACTTGGAGGACCTAGAGAACTTGATGATGATCGAATCCGCTAAAGGTTATGGATCATGATGCCACAAAAGATCGTCGACAATATGTAGTCAATTAAGGTGGTAAGCAATCCACTTGACTAATAACTCAACAAGTAGAGTTATATGGACGTTTCAAGAAACACTCCATGAGTGCATTCCACAGTACTTTGTGGTCATTACTTTTTGCACAGATTGCCATTGAAGGCTTGTCGATGTGGCGCGTCAAAGACTTTGAGCGCATGAGATGTGAAATCTCGGCATCTAGGCTTGTTAGCCTGGGGGTCAAAATATGTGGTTTAATCCTTTCCAGTGAAAGGTTCCACAGATACCAAGCGAAGATTCGCCTTTGGTATCAAGTACGTCAAAACTCAATGAGCAGAATGTTACGTTGCTCTTGCATACAAAACCAAGCTGTTATGAGACTCGATAAAGGTCACAAACAATGCTTTTAATGATTTGTCCTTCGGATTGATCATATACAATCCGGAAAAGCCGCGAATTGATCAAACACAATTCGGAAAAAGGCCTCAGATTGATCAAACACAATCCGGTGATAGGTCGGGGTTGATCATACACAACCCGGACAAGGAAACAAGAGTGATCAAACACACTCTTGACCCGCGAATGAAATTCGGGGAATTTTAGTATCTGTAAATACACCGACCCAAGCATAGAATGGAGTAGAAGAAGGGGAGAAAGCACTTTATCTCCCCCGAGGTTATTGAACTTGGAAGAGTTTTAGGGTTGTAAAATAAACATACCGTAAACACTTGGATGCTTGATCGGATGAAAAGAAAGCAGCGGAGCGGACGGCCGAGACGTTTCTCCTACTTTTACTTCGAATTTGGGGCTGAAAATTTGAAGGACGAGCAGCTCTGGATGAGGAAGCTTCTGTCAAAAATTCAGGTTGATCGGAGCAAGGGAAGGTGGTGAACCGGTGGTCGGTAGCGACGGCGGTCTGGAATCTTCCGGCGGCCGGTTCGGAGACTTTCTGACCCGTTCTTAGGGTGAGGCCGAAGGCGTTGGATCCGGGACGGAGAGAACTTTCTGGGGATATAAAATTCCGACGGAGGGCAGTCGGAATTTTGGTCGGAAATCCGGAAAAACAAGGCTGCCCGATTTTAGGGTTTGGAAAACAAATGGTGGGCTATTGTCTCTAGGGTTAGAAAATAAGCAAAATAAGGTGTATAAACAGAAGTAGGGTTAGAACAAAGTGCATGATAACGTGATGAAGTATAAAGTGTAGAGAAAAAAGGATAGCAAGAGAATCATCATCTTATTCATTGATATGAGCCCTTTATATAGGGAATTACACAATACCAATATGGTAAAGATATAAATACATAGATCTAGTCTAACTACATATCCTATTGGCATAAGGCCAAGACACACATAAAGAATATCTAGAAAGATACAGAATATCCTAGAACAATAAAGAGATAATTAGGGAGAAAAAAGTGGGTAGTGGGTTTTATAACAGGAGATAATAACTGCATTATTAAGGAATTGTATGCCCGTGCAAATGTACGGGTAAAAGGCTAGTATATATATATATACAAGGATAAAAGTTTGAATACGTTACGTTAAGGTGCACCGATTAAATTACTCATCTGCCAAGGGAACTTAGAAACTTAACCAGCAACTTTGGCATTTCCAAAAGTCACTTGAGTCCCCTCATTATAAGTAAATGATAGGAGATAGTAACGTAAAATGTTTCCTATTTCTGATATCTTCCAAATTATGCATACCATAGAGCCGGACAATTTCCAGTTAGTGGCAAGTTTTGATCCTATACTTCCATTTACGTCGATCTCCCATTGTAATGAAACGTGTGTCCCCGAAAGTCTATAGTTGTCCAAAATTTAAGCATGGTTCAATAAAGACTACACAAGCCTAATTTAAAAACACAAAAGAAGACTGAAGGGTAACAAGCAATTTCAAGTGTGGGCAAGCTACAGATTAGAATTGCTTGTATATCCAATCCAAAGGCAGATGCATCATGACATGAACCATCTCATTTGAACTTTCTGACTATAAATTACACCTCAAGATGCAAACCGTATGATAGTATCTAACAAGATATCTTTGAGCAACCAAGTCCATAACATGGCCATAGCGACTTGCCATAGCTGACATCTTCCTTGCCATAGCGACTTGCCATAATAACAAGGCAACTGGGCATCTTCCTTGCTGACATATTTTTTAAAGATTTTTGAGCAATACTTTGTAATTAAGATCATGAAATTGTGATATTAATTTTCAGTTGGAGAACCTTTCAAAAGAGTAGCATTACAATGTATTGGAAAAAAAAATGAATTTACGATATTTCACTAAATAAGTTTTTAGTTACTGGTGACAAGTATACAATAACAAACGATGATCGATTATTATATATTAGACAAGAGACTACTACTCATGACTAACATGAACTTTTTGCGTGTGATCTAATAACTTAAAACAAGCAATACTGTAGAAAAGAAAGTTTACGCACGCTTAAGCGCGGCCCTTTCGCACGCGCATAGCGCATGCAGCAAGGCTAGAGTGTTGATATGTTAATTGATGTTCTTTTTTAGTTGATGTTTTCTTAACTAATTGATGTTCAAAAAGTTAAAAATTAATTTTAAGGATGTGTTCAAAAACATAGAAATTAATTTTTGAATATGTGTTCAAAAACTAAGGATGTGTTCAAAAAGGAACAATACTAAGGATTTGTTCAAAAGCAACCCCAATTCATACTGAGGCTGTTCATTTTGCAGGTGAAATACTAAGGTACAATATTAAAGCAACCCCAATTCATACTAAATATGTGTTCAAAAACTAAGGATGTGTTCAAAAGCGAGGCACTCCTTTGGTGTCTATGGTGAACTCTTTTTTTGAATTACCCAAAAAACAAAGGTAATAGAAAATTCTCGATGAAATAAAAATAAGTTACTATAGACATAACCGTAAAACACCACTAGAATTTAAAAAAAAAAACAAGGACGTGGTTTGGTGGAGCAGTTATCTAAGAAATAGGATAATCAAATTCATTCCACTTTAAGTGGAGCAGTTCAAGTTAAACATCTCCTATTTTGTAAACCTACGTGCAGATGCACGGGTAAAATGCTAGTTACGAAGAATCTCTCTGTAGTATGATATGGCCTGCAAAGAAAAACTATTTGGTGTGTACAACAACCATCAATATAAATGAATAGCATGATTATCTCTGTCAGCTAGATATTCAAAACTTCATTTCCAATGTGAGTTTGTGGCCGAGGGAAGATGCAAGTTGGTTTAGGTGCACAAACTTTTCTTTGTTATTACGTCACCTGGTATAAGCAAAACTCTGAATCTCTCTGCAACAGGATATGGCAGAGAAAAAGATTTGTACTTACTGCAACCCATAGCATAAATGACCATCATGATTATCTCCGTCGGCTACATATTCAAAGCTTCTACATTTCAACTGTATTCCCTTGAAACTTCAAGTTTTTTAACCTATCAATTAACTTTTTGACATTCTCAATAAAGAATATATATCTGCACGCGTATAATTAAAGAGAACATCAAGAAATTAAAAAAGCTAAGGGGCCCAATTTTTAATTGATATGTTAATAGAACATCAATTAAAAAAGTTAAGGGGCCCAATTTTTTTCTCGCACTGGGCCTTAAATCTGGGGGTGGGCATAAAATCTGAGCAAGCAAAAAAACCCGAACTTAACCGACGGGCCCAATTGGGTCAAACCGGGATTTTTCCCGGTCTCATGTTTGTTTTTTACCGATTCGGTCCAGACCCAGCAACAACCGGGCCGTGCCCAGTCCCTTATATTAAGAGAAAAAATTATAGCCCGAAAGCCTGAGAATAGTAACCAGTAGTCTGTTTTGTATTTAATGAAGCCCACAATCTCTCATCTCAAGCCCATCACAATGATCCATTACTCCATTATATCACAATCATAGAAGAGGAAAAAGAATAACAATTCACATAACCAACTCTCTCTCTCTCTC
>NW_004443430.1:38120-68301 GCF_000184155.1 Fragaria vesca subsp. vesca
CTCTCTCTCTCTCTCTCTCTCTCTCTCTCTCTCTCTCTCTCTCTCTCAAATCTAAATCTATTGAGGTCACTCATCCCTCCCACTCCGTTTCTAAATCTATTGAGGTCACTCATCCCTCCCACTCCGTTTCCCTCTCCCATTCTCTAGGTCTCAGTGGTCGGGTCACCCATGACTAGTCGATTCGGTATGAACCCAACTCCGAGGGTCCCCATCTCACCAGAAGTCTGAAACTGCACGGTCTGCACCTCACCCATCATCAACATCATTAATTAGCCACCCGGTTGTTTGATGTTTCTTCTTCTTATGATAATTTTGTTATTTTCTTCTTCTTCTAAAACTTAATTTTGGCCTACAACTTGATCTATGTCAGGACCCACCACAGATTTCACCTTAAAATCAAAAGTAAACCCTGCAGGGTCCACCTCAAAAGAGATTTTACCAAAAATTTTGGCATAACCCTTTTGAAAATGCACAACCCTACTTGATCAAAACCAACCTGCAACACACTTCTAAAATCATATTCCAACCTTGTACTCTGGAGCCTTCCTGTTTCCCAAGTTCATCACATCTCCCAAAATACATCAAGCCTTAATCAATTAATAATAATATCAAATGGTCATCAGAGCATATCTATAATGAACGAAAAACAATGAATAAAGAATAAACGGAAGCACTCTGACTATCCCTCGACTCCATGTACGCTCGACCTCAAATAAATTTAGCCTGCAAACTGGGCATTTAAAACCAAAGGACCCAGAGAAAAGTAATTTAAAACGTTAGAACGAGTGGACAAAAATAAATTAAATAATTTAACAAAAATGTAATTTAAATACTTTTCCACATTTAAACTTTAAAATCTCGATGCACGCAACTTTGATATAACATTTAACTTTAACTCCAAAATCATATAAAAATGGACAAACCAACCCCGCTGGTTAATCAAATACATAAATCTTGTCAGAAGAGATAAACCAACCCCGCTGGTTAGTCAATTACATAAATGAGAAAAATAAGACAAGGGGAAGAGATATCACCATGTAAGAAGAGCCTCTCAGGCTCTAGTAGCGTCCCACGCTAAGCGCTCGACTCACCTATGGTGAGGACCCACTAATAAAGGCTAGCTAGTAATGAATAACAGCGACCCTAGTATGGTGACTAAAAACATACGAAATCACTTAAATCTATAAAGCTTCCCCAAGATCATGAGAATGGTATGGTTCCCAACCGTACTTGAAAATTATCATATGAAATTATAATAAAACTCAATGACGTGTCTCACACGTCAAAAATATTCCTAAATCCATAATTATAAGTGAGATTTAATTATCAAGTATAAATTGTAAATAATTTGTTAATTCCAACATACTCGCTAAAAAATATTCTCAATGTCAATATCGATAATCCACAAGTAAACGAGAAAGTTATAAATACAAAACTACCATTAATTTAAGCATAAGCCCGACGATATCCGGAACGCCATTCGTGAGGTTTCCATGTATCCTAACACCATAAGCATAATTAGAACCACACTCTAATTTTGGAAAGAAATAATTGCTTTTAAAATAACATCCCGAAAATCTTCCGCCTAACCCACTACTCTAGCTAGGGTTAAGCTTATCGGACTCTTGCCAAACTCCAACCACAACCGCACTTCATCGATTCTAGCACTTTAGGACCATAACCAAGGAAATCCAATGGTTAGATCTGTTCTATCAACCGTCAAGTCCTCCAATCTTCAAAAAATCTCAAACCTAACCAAAACTCATCCAAAAATTTCAAACTTAACATCAATGAACTCCTCACATCATACTCTACCAAATTAGCTTGAAAAACCACCCAGAAGAGACGACACCACCGTCAGCTCCGCCGGAAGCTGCGGCCGGCCACCCCCAAATTCCGACCATCTCTGATCGCCACTAAAATTTAACACAATCTTCCTGTCAACATTCTAAACAACTTTCATAACTAGCTCGAAGATCAATTTCAAGCCTAAATATGTCAATCGAATCAAAATATAAAAATCCCAAATTCAAAACCCTAGAATTTTGAAGCTTCGAATCTCCTTACCTAGATCGAAATAGGTTGAATCCTTGTGAGAGTTTTCTATACAAGAGGAGAGCTTCCAAACGAGACAAGCAGCTCCGGCTTTGGCGGCCGGAGAAGGGAATTCCGGCAACGCCTCCGCCACGTACAGCCGTGTCCTCTCGGCGTGTTTTCTCTTTCATGGTGGCGCGACATCACTGGCCAGCTACCCAGATCGACAGAGGATGGTTCAAGCTTCGTTTTGATACCTGCCTTGCCGCCTAACTCGGCAGGACAACGGCAGATGGAGGTGGAGAAGGCGCCGGGTCAGGTTCCGCGCGGAGGAGAAGAAAGAGAAGTGAAAGTGAAAATCTGATTTTTCACTTTTGACTTTCCACCTTTGGCCCATTTTATTCCTACCTTCTCGATATAGTAACTTTGGTTTTTAGGCCGCAACTTCTTCATACAAACTCCGTTTTCGACATACCACCTGTACACGAACTTGGTTTAACGTCCTCTACAAATTTCATGCATGAAGTTTTCTCAAATTTTAGACCAAGGAAAAAGTCAACTTTTGAAGCCTTAAATAGCAAACGGTTACTCAAAACAATAAAAAGTCAAAGTAACACAAAAGTAAATACCTGCAAACCGAGATGTGACAATCTGAGCTACTGGTAGTTGGTGAAAGTGCAATTGGTGTTGGCCGGCTGTGAAAGTGTAATTAGTGTTGGTCCAGGGTGAGATCAAAATGACGGTGAATTGGTGATTGACATGGTCAATGAAAGGAATTTAGTGGTGATTGAAATAGGTGGCGGTGAGATCAGATCTCGAACAGGGGACTAGATGTAACACCCCAAACTGCACCTCCTCAGTTTAGGCACGTCACAGTGTCGCGAATCTCAAAAGGAGAAACGCAAGGCAGTTAATGTAAGGAAACATTTAAGAAAAAGACAGCAGAAGCGTAAAATTATATATTGAGGTGTAAAATCTTTATTTTTCCTCAAAGTACTTCAAAGCAATAACTAAGATTACCATAAAGGCAACTAATAGAAAGTAACAAGTAAAAGGAATTCTAAAGTTCTAATGTTTCAGCTAACTTCAAGCAACACAAATTCTTAATCTCTAACTTCAATTTGAGAAACAAATCACATGTATAAGAACCTTATACTTCAATCCCAATATCTATAGAACATCATACCAAATAGAGTAAGAATCAAAGACAAACATTAAGACTAAAAACAAAAGACTGAAATCAGAAAAGGCCTTACTAAGTATCTGACCAGAAATATCTTTGGCTAAAAACGATATGGTTAAACTGGGAATTAAAGCTGGGTGTCTTCATAACAATTGTAATAGACAACCTAAAGATCATTTGAGAACTGGAATCATAGAAAACGGATTTTTCTACAGTTACTTATGATTTTCTAAAGTTCCGATACAGTAGAGAAAAACTGTTGATGTAAGTCTATGTCTCAAGTTCTAAGTAAAGGGTTTAAGAGTCTGAGATTTTAACAACAACATAAAAAAAACATAAACTTGATTCTCTACCTGCTAATAACATAAAAGAATTGATTTTGCTAACAAAGAAATCAAATCAAACATAACCAAAACCAAAGGATTAGTAATCCTACTTGCCATAGAATTCAACAACAACAAATCCAATTCTTAATAGCAACTATTTCAATCAAATAAACAATCATACAAAGATTCCAAATTGCCAATCATAAATATGCACACCCAACTCCTCGCCGCTATCCCGTCCCAGTGCACAGTACCTGCATCCATAAAACTGTTATAGGGGTGAGCTTTCGTCCTCGCTGCTCAAGGAACTTTACCCTTAACTAGGTTTGAAAACCAATAAATAATATGGGCTGCCCAATATGAAAACATGCTTAAAACAAATTTATAATGAACGACAACATTTGAAAAGACTATTTCATTTTCAAATAAATGTGGCGCCATAAATCTGTACCTGATGGCCGGTCAAATATTTGGACCTACTATCCAACTTAGCTCACTATATATGTGTACAACAGGTAAGTGTAGCGAGAGTGTCCACAAACGCCCTATCGCCTAGAAGTAGTGCCACTCCACAAGGGATGTAAGACACTCTTCCGTCCATAGAGGCCCCTCCGGAGGTTTAGGGGATCGAACCCAAGGTAGTCGCTATGCTCCTCTGACTCTCAAGCCATCAACATCTCATAACACCGGTTACCATATTTTTATCGGATAACCGGATCATGCAATCTCAAATATGCATAAACATTTTATAAAATAAAAACCACTAATCAAGGGAGTTCTGGGTCCCCTACCTAGAATCCGTGGCTTTCCTCACGAACTCTGACAATCTCGAGCCTTCCGCTCCTCGGGTAACTAGAGTCCCTAATGTCCGACATAACAATCGTTAGTCATCTAATGTACAATCATACACAATCACGACGATTAACTAATCCTCCAAATCATACATCATCAGTTGACCAGGTTTGACCAAATCACGACTAGACTTATTGTCAACCAATTCCACATTTAGTTATGAATATCATATACTACTCATTATTGGTATACCATCTAATACTTGATTATACTTCTACTTTTACTTTCGTATATCGTCGCATAGTAATAACTAAATTACCATGGACACCCATAATATTACTTTTTATCCACCAATATCAAAACCATCTTAACTTCATATTCAAGATCCCGTGACCACATTACGGTTCTCATAATGTAAACAGCAATTCAGTTTCTATTTCTTTATCAAGTAATAGACAAGTTTTACTTTTCCCCTTAACAACTTAGTAAGCTTTGGAGCTTTGACCAAATCATGAACGCCAATATACACCCATACACCAACTAACCACTTAATTACATAAGGTATAATCACATATAGTTCCAAGCTTAACATTCAGTAGGTACCTCTCAACATTTGATGATTGACCAAGCATGAAACTTGTTCAGTTCCTCTGTACATGCAAACAGGGGTTATCTCAACGATGGCTTTAACTCATTTGCCAATTCAAACGTCATGATTATTTGACCATTTTGCAAATGCTGCATTTCCCACAACAGGTGGGTATAAGTATAGTTTATAATTCAAATCGCAATAGCAAACTAACTAGTGGAGGCCAAACTCACCACAGCGAACAGTAGGAGATATTTAGCAGTTAGCAGGACGTACCGAGTTCACCTGAGCTCACCCCTTTCAAGGTTCCTATGGTATCGAGCTCAAGCGTTGCCGACGAAATAGGACAATTCAGGCAGCTCCGAGGACAACCGAAGAGATACCATCAAAGTCGCTGGTGGTGACGCCCGGACACCATCCTAATATTAACATGGTCCAAAATCAACCACCAACAACTTTTCAATTATTATAAGAATTCTAGTAACCCATTCAAACACGGCTTCAGCTTACCTCACTCCTGAATTAAACCTAGTTGGGTTTACAGAGAAGCTATGCTTTTGTGGATGTCAAACAGAGCACCCAATCGAACTCTTGGTTCCTCTACTCCACCCATTAGTAAAGGGCTCAGCTAGGCGTCCATTAGCGTACAACATGCTAAGTCTTCATAGACGAATCATGGAGCATTATGATCGCCGCAGCACATAGTAACCTCGACGAAGACAGGAAACCACACAAAACAACAAAACCCAATTCGTTCAATCTCAAGCAAACCTAAAACCCAGAAAATACAAGTCTTCAAATTGAATCAAAATGGAGGGTTGCTTACCCACTCATATGCAGCTCGAATCGCTGTGGAAGTCATCGGAAAAATATAGAAACTCCGTCAAGAACACATAACTATTGCTCATCGATTCTCCTTCCTCAATCGCCGATTGAATTAGCTACCACCACCACCGTGCCGGCGGTGACGAGATGAATCGAGTGGTTCCGGTGAGTCGTCGATCGGTGGCCAGACGGCAAAGATAGGGCCAAGTCAGGTCGCCGACCCTCTGTTGGTCCCGAGAGTCTCTCTCTCTCAAGTTCTCAGGTTCTCTAGAGCATTCTAGGCTGAGCTGCCATATTCCCATTTATTTCTTATCGTAATCAACCGACTATACACGCCAACTTAGATTTGAAAATGATGGACGTCCCAGATCGCACCGAAGCGATTTCATTTTATTTGCATTAATATCTATAATTCCTACCTTCGGAAACTCATATAAAACAGCTTGAAACCTGTCATGTACTTTAATATTAAACTCTAGTAGCAAGATTTTCACCTCGTAGAAACTTTTGAAAAATATACTCGATTATTAACTAAATAACCGAGATCGACAAGCGTTCTTGAAACGTCCTCAAATTAAGTTGGTCAACTTTTTCAGGTGTTACACTAGAGGATACGAACGTGTGAGATTAGATCTCAAAAAACAAATTTCGTCATCCCTTTTTGCTTGGTTAGTTATTCGCTGCTTCAACACATTCCTTTCTTTCTCTTCCCGTCATTGTCAAATAGTACGACGATACCTTGAGGCCTGAAAACTGGCAGAACTGGCCTAGCTTTTGCCGATCTGGGCTTTTATCGGTTCCATATTTTTCACATCTAGTCCGGGCTTTTACCAGTCCCTTTTTTTTAACAACAAAGCCAGCCCGGACAGACTACCACCAGTTCAGGCCTGGTCCTTGTGAAATACAAGCCGGATTGGGCCCGAGCCCAACCCTAGTTAAATCCCTCAGGACCGGCTTGGCAAGAGTGTTGATGAGCAGTAATGAAACAACAATTGTCTACTCAACATCATAACCAATACAAAAAGAAACAAAACGTGAGAAAATGGAACGCGCTGCACGCGCCTTCCCCCAAAACTCTGGTGTGATTCTAGGGTTCCAGGTTTTCAAGCTAAGGGCCGCGGATGTAGTGCGATGGCGTCCTCCTTCGCCAGGCTTCTTCCCCCAAGCATCAATCATTGCGATTCTATTCCCGGTGGTTGGGTGGCCTATTCTGGGTAGGGATTGCAAATTTACTGAGAGGTTCTCCAATTTGTGCTTCGGAAGTGATGAAAATTCAAATTTGGGGAAAAAAGGGAAAGATCAAATGGGTCTTAGAAGAATAATAAGCAACACAATCCGTTGATGAGTTACACAGTGGAGGATCAAGCAAATCGAACGATGATTAATTGGAGCAAGTTCCGAGAGCTCTGTCCATTTGCCAGAGTTGCTTTTCTTAATAGAGATTTTCTGGGAAGATGCTAGTTTAATGATGGTTCTGTTCTGATTCATCTCGAGGGGATCATCTCTCATGCTCCTGACTTAATGACAGTGCTTTTTGTTTTGGGTGGCTCGAGATTGAGACATTCCCAGAGCTGGCTGTTGATGATAGATTGTAACTGCAGGAAGAGAAATCAGACGACTAAATTCATCTTGCCGTGTTCGGGTATGGATAGTGTGAGAACCTAGGTACGAAATCTCTTTTCCATATCTGCTGTCACACCCCAATTTTCGAAAGGAAATTTTTCAAAAATTTTGGCATGATATAACTTAAAATACTATAATCCCAAAACCTATTTTCAACCAAATTTAAGGAAAATTAACTCAATGCGGAAAGTAAACTTACACACAACTCCAAATTGAGTTTAAATATTTCATTTCCTTGTTTATATAAACTTGAGAGTCAAGAAAATGAAACGTTCACATGAGTTTAATATCGTCTATCCCAATGTATATATAAAATATATATATATATATATATCAGCCCCCTTCCATTGAGGGATCCCTATTTTTGGCCACTTTCTAGGGATAGGGCATTACACCACTTCCCAATTGAATTTTTACATCTCCACCGTTCATATCTTAGGTCTATATGAGTAGATCACCTCTACAAAATTTCATATGATTTGGTGATCGTTAAGGCTTTCAAAAGTTTGATTTAGTTTTAATGATCTTGAACGGTCCAGCTTATGTCAAATTAAAACCGTTGAAGGTCATTAAAACTAAATCAAACTTTTGAAAGCCTTAACGATCACCAAATCATATGAAATTTTGTAGAGGTGATCTACTCATATAGACCTAAGATATGAACGGTGGAGATGTAAAATTATAATCGGGAAGTTGGTGTAATGCCATATCCCTATAAATGGCTTAAAATAGGGATCCCTCATTGGAAGGGCCCTGATATATATATATATATACAATGAACAACTAAAACCCAACAAAACACCCTGCCACTAAGCCTCCACCTCAACCCTGCTGATCCTCACCTGCAGGTCTAACCCCTACACCAAGAATTGGTGCACCGGGTTGTAAACAACAAACCCGGTAAGCTAAAAAGCTCGTATGAGTAAACTCAAAAATAACACAACATTTATCACATCCAATATTCCATAAGAGAGATTGGATCAATAATTAAAAACCACACATCCAACACATTACCCAAAAAATGTACCCATGAGTCCCATATATTTAATAAAATACCCCTCATGACCTACAATATCACTATGTGTACCCATGGGTCCCAGATACCATACAGTATCTCCCATGACCTACACTGACAAACGGACTAGAGCTCTATTCCTAACCGTAACCAATCACCCGGCCAAAGGTTTGGAACCCGGTTTGACTGTCTAATAATCAACACAAAAGTGATAAATAGCATCTTAACCGCAACCAATCTCCCAATTAAAGGCTAGAAACCCGGTTTGGCTATTTATCCAACAATTCATAATATCACAACATTATCCTCAACAACATAATATCACATCATTATACACAACAACACAATATCACATCATTATTCACAACACAATATCACATCATTATTTTATATCCTCCCACATGGATATATTTAAGGTAAAATTCTGTAAAGTCCCTATAGTTTAGGTGCCTCATCCCTTTAGTCCTTGAACTTTCATTTTAATCTGTTTAGTCCTTAAACTTACAATTGTTAATCTAATTAGTCCTTTCTTTTATTTCTAATAGAATATTCCGTCAGAAAGGGAATATTCTGTTTTTCTTTGTTCTTTTTTATTTTCCTGATTAAAAGAAAATGAACGGAGCATGGTGGGTCTTGAATTTTGAATTTGTTTATATTTAGCATTCTACAAATATAAAATCTATCATTCTACTCAAAGGTAAACAGTTAAATTTTTCATCATTAATAGGAGAATCTATTGCTACTCGACTAGAATTTTTAGCAGAAGCTAAATTATCTTTTAAAGAATTGCATGAAGAAAGAAGAAAATTTAGAAAACTAAAAGAAAAAAGAGACAAGCTTCTTAGAAGTACAAAAAATTACTAGGATATTATTTTCCAATTATAACGAAGAATATACGAGTCAAGAGAAGAAATTGAAGTTCTTCAAGAAACATTTGAAGAAGATCAAAAACCTCTTGATATTTTGAGCATCGGTTAGATCCGCCCTAGCTGGTATCAGAGCCTGCTTGGCTCAAAAGCAGGTTACAAAGGCTTATGCCACAAAGTTGGCTTCTCTCGACCAACAAAAGAGAATCCAAACTAAAGAATTATCAGTCTTTTTGTACTACAAAAGGAACTGATAAGTGGGAAGTGTGCTTTCATTCAAGGCACATACAAGAAAATCAATACTCCATTGAATATATTTGTAGAGTACTAAATACTTTATACGACGAACATATTCACCTCCAAAAGGAGATCGGAGTAGAAGAGCTTGATCCAGCAAGACCAAGCTTAATCGAGTTCCTAGACCGTTTATCTAGGGATAAGACGTTTGATAAGATATTATATCAACTCGAGAGATTTAATTTACGGATAAATCAACTTGAGGAAATAAATTCAAAAATTGCCAGGCTTGAAATCAAGCTAGATTACCTCAAAGAAAAGCAATATCTAATAGATATTGAAAGAAAGTTAGTTCGCACTGAGAATCTTGCAAACAACATTCATCAACAAGCAGTGGAACTACAAGAAACTCAGGAAAACTTGAAAAAGCTTTTAGAAACTCTTATCTCCAGAATAGGACGAATCAAAAAGTAGATCTAAAAATAAGACAGGAAGATGTTAAAGCCCTTGGCTTTCATCGACCTATAGAAAAACTTGCTGAAAATGTAGAAGCAATAATTCATCAGCAGAATTATAATATCGCTTATCTCCAAGAGATAGGTATTGACCTCGAAATTCAATTTCGAGAATTACATAACAGAATCTCTTGTCTACAAAAGATGGTAGAAAAGATGAAAGAAGGAGAAGGCTATGAAAAAATAGATGAAGAATCACTAGCTTAGAATGTAGCTAGTAAAATTATCATAAATTCTCCACCCCTACCAACGGGAGAAAGTAGGCTAAGGTTTAGTGAACCAAAGCTACTTGAATGGAAATCATTAAAATCTACAACCAAGAGAGATATGAAGATGCTGAGTAGAATCCTTAGTAAAAGGAACATAGTTCCAGTACAATTAATAAACGCTCAAGAATTTGAGTATAATGAAATCGAATCTAGTGTGCGAGAAGCCTCTGCTCCTAGATTTAGGTTCAATGAGATATATAAGAAATGATCCTTTATCATGGATTCTCACAGATTCAAAATTCTTGAATTAACAGTTCCAGCCACAGGTGGAGAAACAGATATCAGGTTGATAACTCCAAAAGAAGTAAGCGAAGCGTTCTAGAAAAAATATTCCTATATGCATATAGGTGCAGTACAAGTAGGAATAAAGCTCTTAGCCAGAGATGGTATTGACTGTTCTGTTCTATGTGTCCTACAAGACGATAGAATAACAGATTTCAAGAAAAGTCTGTTAGGAACAGTAAAAGCTTCTTTGTGCAACCAAGTTGCATATTTTAATGTTTTTCCAAATTTCACAATGCATCTTAGGAATGCTGCTCACTGTCTAAGATTGAGAATCAAGACAGATGAGATTTCTATGAAAAAAGGAATGATGGAACTAGCGATAAATTATCGAATCTATTATAAGTTGATGAGCTCAAATGTGACTCCTAATACCAGGTTTCTAAACAGCCCTGGAATCACTACATATGTTCTCACCAACCAAAAAAATAATTCTCAGCAAAAGCATGTCACAAATTGGCATGAAGTAACATTCCTAAGAGAATGGAATCTAAGTCCTCCTGTCAAACTGCTTGAAAGCTCCAATGCTTCAATTTATGAAGACATGGGAGGAAAGATAAGCTTGCAGTTTCATAGGCATTCATTCGCTAATTATGAAGAAGCTAGTACCTCTGGAACTAAATCAGTTTATAATGAGGAATCTCTTGAAGAAGAGGATTCTAAAAGGCCTATGAGAATGATCCAAGCAAGAGAATTAAGAGAATTATATGCACAAGCCAAGACTTGTGATTCCCCAGAAGAACTAGAGAAAATCATAAATGAAATTTCTCAAGTTCAACTTGGAAAGAAAAAGAGGAAGATTCTTCCTTATCAAGCAGCAAAAGAAGAATCAAAGCCATCAGGAGCATCGATGGACACAGATGGTGAAAGGCAAACTCCTCCAGAAAGTGGGCATACTGTAATACAGAACATCACTAACAATCCTAGAAAGATCATTCGTGAAAAGAATATCAAGCTTCCAAAAGGACAAGCTCCTACAGGAAGATATGGAGAACGAAGTTCTCAGAAGTATATCCCTACAGAACCCAAATGGGGACAGTCAGTGTCCGAAAGAGGGGTTTATCTGGATCTGGACCAAGTAGGAGATAAAAGAAAGACAATAGACAACTGGGTTGCTAGTTTAAAGCTAACTCAGGCTCTAGTGTTATCCAAATATGCTTACGAGGAAGCTCATGCATATTATGAGTCTACCTTAACCGGAATAGTCCATAAATGGTACTAGTCCTTCAAGAGAAGTTCTCAATGGACTGATTGGGCAGCAAAAATGGCTCAGACTAATAGTCCTTTAGATTTTGCAGTGCCTATCTACGCACAATTCTACGGAGATATCATGGGGCATAGTGAGCAATCTAAAGAAAGAGCAAAAGCAAATATTCAGAAATTAAGTATTTGTAACATGAGGTCTTTTGAAGAATACACCAATGAGTTTTAAAATTACTACTGCACTATCGGAGACATTGAAAATAATGATCTCATTAGAACTTATTACAGAAAATTGCCAGAACCCTGGAATGATGCAGTGGCACAATCATTAGAAGAAAATCCTCTTTAGTATTTTACTATAGGAGGAATTGCAGAAAGAGTTAGGGATCTCCTAAGAAAGCAATGCACGGAGAACAGAAAATCCGAAACGGCTAAGAAGCAACTCAGAGGAGTTAAGAATATGTGTCCAAAGATTCTGGATACCCCAACACAATGGGGATGTCATATTCCTACAGAAAGAAAACACTGAAGGAAGTTCTCTGGCACCAACCAAGCATGATAAAAAATTTGCTTCTAAAAAGAAGTATAAGTTCAAGAAAAAGCCTAGATATAAGAAAGAACAATCTTCTCAAACTTCTCCTAAAAAGAGATTTTTCAAAAGGAAAAAGAAGACCAATTTTTCTTCCAGAGAAGCAAAGAAATGCAGATGTTGGCTTTGCAAGGCAGAGGGACATTATGCAAATGAATGTCCTAAACAGGACAAAAAATCTTCTAAAGCCTTAATTGCTGAGTATGATGAAGCAATAGAGTATGCTAATCTAAAAGGGTTTGAAGTTGCATATTCTGATGAAGAGAATGAATCAATATATTCTCTTGAGTACCCATCAGATAGTGAGACAGAAGGTACTTCAGAAAACTCTGAAGAAGAAGAAGAAGATATAGGAGATCGTCCTATATTTTTATTGCAGATACAAAATTGGAAGGAAGAAAGCACTGATATTATCAGTACCTTCCATCCTAATCCATGAAGGTTTATCTGTGACTACTGCAAATGTGATGATAATAATACAATTCCCATGTACTGTGAAGGTACAGGTGAAACTTATCATCAGGAATGTTTTATTGCAGAACTCAGAAGAAAAACCAAGGATAATGAAGCACATGTCCTGGTAGAAGAGGAATATAATGTATTCCATAAAAAAGAAAAAGAAAAGAACCTTGAAGAGGATATAAAAACGATGAAGTTTGTAACTTCATTAAGTTAGAACCGGGAAATCAAGGAATCTCTTGATTCTCTCAATTCCAGTTCCAATCCGATACTGGGTCTAACAAATGACAATCCTCTGGAATCAATAACTGTAGAAAGAAAGGTCAATCCTTTCACAGAATTACTTGATGATCCAAGAAAGCAAGCAAGAATAATGCCAGTCCAGACAAGCATATATAGTAATTATATTACTATAGGACTGAAGTTTCCCAATTACAAAAAATATCATCTACATGCATTTGTAGATACTGGTTTAAGATTTAGTCTTGCTAAAAGATATGCTATCCCTGAAGAATATTGGGAAAAATCTCCAAAGACAGTTACTGGAGTTGCTATGGAAGAAAACAACATAGTGATGGATACAATGGCACGAAATGTGCTGGTTTCCTTAGGAGGAGGCACTTTTACCATCAATATTCTTTGGCAGTGTGATGGTCAGACAGCTGATTTGTTGTTAGAGAATGACTTTCTTCTTCAACAAACAGTAATTCAAACGCCAAAAATGATTGGGTTTGAGAAACATAAAAAATACTATTGGGAATCCCAATTAACAGACGCAGTACGCGTTACCAGTAAAGGATTTACAGACCAATATCAGAAGTCGCCAGTGAAGAGTGGTGATTATAAGCCACTTTTAAAGCTAGTCTTGTTGCTACAAGAAAAGCTTAAAGGTCACAAGGAGATATTGGTGAATAAAGAAACAAGTTCAGAAGACTCTGATTCAGAGGAAAGTTCTGAATATCAAATTTCTGACAACGAGAGTTCTGATGGAGAAGAAGAATACATCAGAGAGCATAATCTAAAGGTATATGCTAACAAGGTAGAACTAAAGAAAATACCAACTCTCACAGAAATAGAAAAATTGTTGAAACCAGTAATTCGTGAATATCGTCAACTGTATTGGGAAAGAGACCCAATATATTGTCAGCTAAAAATACATGATGCAAATGCTATTTGCCATGTTAAGGCCATCCCTCATTACAGAGAAGAAGATAGAAAAGAAATGGAGAATCAAATCCAAGAACTTTTGGAAAAGAAGTTAATCAGGTCTTCAAACAGTCCTCATCATGCCCCAGCCTTCTTGGTGAGAAATCATGCAGAACAATTAAGGGAAAAAGCTAGAATGGTGATTGATTACAGGGATGTAAATAAAAAGACTGTTAAAGACGGTTATCAGATAGCTCAGGTGAGAGTTCTCATCAACAGGCTTAAAGAAGCAAAAATCTTCTCTAAGTTTGATTCAATGTCAGGCTTTTGGCAGGTTAAAATGCATCTTGATTCCATAGCATTAACAGCTTTTGAAACTCCTCAAGGGCACTATGAATGGTTAGTTATGCCATTTGGTCTTTAGTAAGCCCCGTCTATTTTTCAAAGAAAAATGGATAATATCTTCAAGCCTTACTCAGATTTCTACATAGTTTACATAGATGACATTCTTGTCTTCTCCAAAACTATGATTGAGCATCTAAAGCATCTTGAACTGGTGTGTAAACTTATTGTCCAAAAAGGAATCATTCTTGGACAGAAGAAGATTCATCTTATTAAGGGTGAAATTGATTTCCTCGGTATTCATGTTAAGGATGGAGAGATTCGTCTCCAAGATCATATTGTTAAGAAAATCAGCCAATTTCCAGACATCATCCCAGATGCGAAGTCTCTGCAGAGATTTTTGGGAGTTGTTAATTTTGCTAGAGATTTTATTCCTCAAGTTAGTGGTCTAACTGCTCTCCTCTCTCCAAAAACGAGTTCTAAGAAAAAATGGTCTTTCACAGCTGATGACAGTAATACTGTTAGAAAGATTAAGGAATTAACAAAAAGCCTTCCTCCTCTACAGTTACCTGAAGAAGGAGATCTGATTATTTTGCAGACTGATGCAAATGATTATTATTGGGCAGGAGTTGTTTTAGCTGTTGCTCCAAATACAAATCATGAAAAGATTTGTAAGTTTCTATCTAGAAAGTTTAACGCTGCTGAGTTAAATTATTCCACTGGAGACAAGGAAGTCCTTGCTTTAATTAAAAGCATCAAGGGTGCTGAGGCATATCTAGGAAGCAAATTTGTAGTAAGAACGGACAACAAAAGAGTAAAAAACTTCAAAAACTACAAATTGACTGATGCTGCCGATAGAGGAAGAGTTCTGAGATGGCAAATGTTTTAACCCAATATGAATATGATGTTGAAATGGTTGCAGGTAACAAGAACTATTTGCCCGACGCTCTCACAAGAGAAATGGCTATGTTTGACAAAGAAGGTTGCAATCCAAGAAGCCGGAAACCGATATCTGAAGAAAAGAAGCTTTGGGAAAGATATAAGAGCTGTGATAAAACCGTAGGACTTCTCCTTGACGGACCAGGTTATCAATACCTTGTTTCTTATGGAGCTGCTGAATCTGGCCAACCTTCAGAAAGAATCAAGCCAAAGCTAGATCAATGATGGGATGAGTTTTCAGACCATTCTAAAAAAGAAGCAGATCAGTCTGTTACTTCTAAAGAGGAAAAGCTTGCACAAGAATTCTTGCTGTGTCCGAAAGGAACAGCCTCAACTGATCGGTCTCAGGGTAAAAGGACGGCTAGCCCGTCTCAAACGGCAGACGGTAAAAGCATATCAAATCCATTGATGGCTGCTGCTTTGCCAAAAAGCAAAAGAGACCCTCTTAGGGCAAATAAGATACCGATAGTCGCAGGAAAGAAGGTTATTCATGATCAATCTGTGAAGATCTTTCAAAAGCCAGTTTTCAGAACAGAAAGACTGTTACCTTTCAAGTAGAAGATTATTATTGATAATATTATGTATTCCTTTTATAAAGAAAATGAAGCTCACTTGCTTCAAACTCTCAAGGCTTTAACTGAAGAATTGTATAGATTCCATACAAAAGACAAAGATGTTCCAGCAGAAAATCAAGCAGGAAGTTCTAAGGCTGTTTACCTTGAAAATCCTGAAAGTGCTAAAATACCAATGCTAGCACTAAAAGAATCTAAATGGTATAAATTTCATAATCTCTTAGGAGAAGGAAAAGATGTTCTTCCAAGAACATTATCTGTAGTTCCTGGCCCATATTATGGAAGATACTTAGTTGATGTTCAAGTAGAGCATCCCCAGAAACACAAGCTGTGGCTCGTGGAAAATGGTTTTGTTCATAACCTTTGGACAAAAACTAATGAAGATCTGAACGGATTCCCAGACATAATTGTTGAAGCTGTCAAGAATATCAGACCTGATGGATGTATCCTAAGGTTAAAATTCATTTCGACCCCTCCAGAATGGACAGTGGTAAATGGTCAAATGAATTATATCTCTCCATATATGGAAAATAAAGTCAACTTTTGGCCTCTTAAAGTCAAAGCACTTTAAATAAACTATTGAAACTTCAACTTCGCATAACCCAAAGAATTTCCATAAATAATCCTTCATTAAATAAGGGAATAATACAAGGAAAATTGATATGAAAATCTAGGGTATTACAATCTACCCCCCTTAAAGGAATTTCGCCCCGAAATTCAAAGATACGAACCCAAAAACAACTTGGGGTACTTAGCCCTCATGTCCGACTCTAACTCCCAAGATGCATCACCCTCATCATGGTGACTCCAACACACCTTAACCAAATCGACTTCCTTCCTTCGAAGCCTCTTGGTTGATCTATCCAAGATTCGAACCGGTTCAACAACAAAAGTTGCATCCGCATTCACCTTGATAGAACTATAGTCAATCACATGTGACGCATCCGGAATATACTTCCTCAATAAGGACACATGAAACACATTGTGTACCCCGGACATGATAGGTTGTAAGGCAAGCCGATAAGCCAAATCTCCTACTTTCTCCAAAATCTCAAAAGGCCCCACATACCTAGGAGCTAACTTCCCCTTCTTGCCAAATCTCACCACCCCTTTAGTAGGTGAGACTTTCAAGAACACATGATCCCCAACATCAAACTCTACTTGCCTCCTCTTCAAGTCGGCATAGCTCTTTTGCCTGCTTTGTGCTGTTTGGATCCTATCTCGGATAATAAAGATCTTCTCAGTCATCTCTTGAACAATATCAGGACCCAACAGCTCACTATCACCCACCTCCCGCCCAACAAATAGGTGATCTACACGGCCTCCCATAGAGTGCCTCATATGGTGCCATGCTGATACTAGAGTGATAGCTATTGTTGTAGGCAAACTCAATCAATTTGAGGTGATCCTCCCAACTTCCCTTGAAGTCGATGACATAAGCCCTCAGCATATCTTCTAACACCTGATTCACTCGCTCAGTCTGCCCATCAGTCTAAGGGTGAAATGCTGTACTCATGTCTAAAGTAGTACCCATGGCTTTCTGAAAGCCACCCCAAAACTTGGAAGTGAATCGGGGGTCTCGATCTGAAACAATCAAAGTAGGCACACTATCTCCTTCACATACAACTTGCACAAGGCATCTACCGTGTACGACATCGACACGGGAAGGAAATGCGTTGACTTCGTCAAACGGTCCACAATCACCTAAATAGCATCATGTCCAAGCTTGGACTTAGGTAGTCCAGTCACAAAGTCCATAGAAATCTGCTCCCATTTCCAAGTAGGAATAGATAATGGCTGCAACATACCTTCAGGCCTTCGATGCTCCGCCTTCACTTGCTGACAAGTGAGGCACTTGGACACATACTTTGCTACATCTTTCTTCATTCCATTCCACCAAAACTGCCTACGCAAGTCTTTATACATCTTGGTGCTCCCTGGGTGCACCGTATAACGAGATCGATGTGCCTCCCAAAGGATCTCCCCTTTGAGATCTCCCCTTTGAGATCATTACTATCGGGAACACACAATCTCAATCTATACCTCAATCCACCATCTGATCCAACCGACCACTCGGTAGGACAATCATCCAACAAGTCCACCACTAACTCCGCCACCTTAGCACGTGAGAACTCGTCATGTGCCTGGCCCTGGATGATCCCGAAAATCAAGGTGGGCTGCACAAAGGCGCTTCCAAGGAAGATCCCCTGCTCCTTGCCTGATGGCAGAATGCCAAACTCATAAGCAGTCTCCAACATGAGCAATCCTGCACCATCATAGAGGCGACTATACCCCTAGGCTTCCTGCTCAATGCATCCGCCACTACATTGGCTTTCCCAGGGTGATACTCCTAAGTGAAGTCATAGTCCTTAAGGAGCTCCATCCACCTCCTTTGCCTCATGTTCAAATCTTTCTGAGAGAATAAATACTTCAAACTCTTATGATCAGAAAAGAGTTTGAACTTCTCTCCATACAATTAATGCCTCCAAATCTTCAAGGCAAATACTACCGCGGCTAGCTCTAGGTCATGAGTGGGGTAATTCTTCTCATGAATCTTCAGCTGTCTAGAGCCATATGCCACAACACCACCAAGCTCCATCAACACACAACCTAAACCCCGATGAGAAGCATCGCTATAAACAACATAGCCAACACCACTAATAGAAATGACCAACACTGGGGCGGTAGTCAACCTAGTCTTCAACTCCTCAAATGCCTTTTCACACTCATCGGTCTACACAAACTTGGCATTCTTCTTTGTCAACTTGGTCAAAGAAGAGGCAATGCTAGAAAATCCCTCAATAAATCTCTGGTAGTATCTTGCCAACCTAAGGAAACTACGGATCTCCGTAGGAGTAGTGGGACGACTCCAATTCAACACCGCCTCCACCTTAGAGGGATCCACCGAAATCCCCTCCTTTGATACCACATGACCAAGGAACTTGACCTCTTCCTTCCAAAACTCGCACTTCCCAAACTTTGCATATAACTTGGCCTCTCTAAGAACCTGTAGTACGATCCGTAGATGCCTATCATGATCCTCCAAAGTCTTGGAGTAAATCAAAATATCATCCACAAATACTACCACAAACACATCCAGATAAGGATTGAACATGCGGTTCATCAAATCCATAAAAGCAGCAGGGGCATTGGTTAGACCAAATGGCATAACAACAAACTCATAATGCCCATATCTAGACCTGAATGCGGTCTTCAGAATATCCTCCTCCTTCACCCTCAACTGGTGATAACCGGACCTCAGGTCAATCTTAGAGAACACCGTAGCACCTCTAAGATGATCAAACAAATCATCAATCCTAGGTAAAGGATACCTATTCTTGATGGTCACCTTGTTCAACTCCCGATAGTCCACACACAACTGAAGTGTATCATCCTTCTTCCTCACAAACAACACGAGTGCACCCTAAGGCGAGGTGCTAGGTCTAATGAATCTCTGCTCTAGAAGACCCTCATTCTGAACCTTCAACTCTTGAAGTTCAGTTCTCCCCATTTGATAAGGAGTCTTTGATACCGGTGAAGTACCTGGTACCACATCAATACCAAACTCCACTACCCTCTTAGGAGGTAACCCGGAATCTCCTGAAACACATCACTAAACTCAGAGACTACAGCAATATCCGCAATACCCATGGTACTACCGGTAGCCTCAATGTGTGCCAACACTCCTTCTCACATGGCCGTGTCCGACCTATGATAACGATAGCGAAAGCTCGGCTGTCCAGGAATGTGGAATGACACCACCATATCGAAACAGTCAATCATAGCACGGTTTGGCCTTAGCCAATCCACTCCCAAAATCACATCATAGGAGCGGTCTGGAATCACAATGAGAGAAGCAAGGAACTCTCTACCACTAATCACTATAGGGCGTGCTTCACATAAAGTGCCAAGCTCAATAGAAACACCGAGAGGCGAAGAAACACACAAATATCTAGTAAGCGGTGTCGGAGTTAAGCCTAATGCCCTCACCACCGAGCTAGATATGAAGGAATGGGTTGCCCCCGTATCAAACAAAACTGAAGCCAGCAGATCATAAACAAGAATGGTACTTTCCACTCCTGCACCACGCTGACCAATAGCATATACTCTGGCTGGAGTTGGAAGTAATGGTCTCTGCTAAACACCCTGCCCTACAGCCTGAGGTCGGGTGCAATCCCTGGCAAAATGGGCTGCCTGCCCACAAGTGAAGCATCCCTGCCTCTTGGGCTTCGTGCATGCCGAAGAGAAGTGGCCCGGCTCACCACAGTTGAAGCACTTCAATGGTGCTGCCTGCCTAATAGGTGGAGCCCTAATAGGTGCAGTTGCTACTCTAGTTGGAGCCAGTTGATGAGTCTGCCGCCTCTTCCCATAACCACCTCTGTGGTCCCCTGAACTGCTACTCCCTGCTAGGGCCTTGCCCTTCCCCTGAACATCTCTTTGTCTCTTTATCTCATGCATCGCCTCCTCCTGCTCAACTGCAAGGGCACTCTCAACCGCTTCTGCCAGAGTAGCAAACCGGTGGGAAGTCACCAACTTCCGGAGGTCATGCCTCAAACCCCGAATGAACTTTCGTGCCAAATCTACTGCATCCATCTCTCTAGCAAAACGATACAGCTGAGAAAAACGGGCCTTATAATCCCTGACACTCATCAGGCCCTGCACCAGAGCTATGAACTCAAGCTCCAACTGCTCCCTCACTGTATCAGGAAAATACTTCTCCCGAAAGAGCTGAACAAACCCCTCCCAAGTCAAGGTGGTCACATCTCGGGATCTCTCTACCCCACTCCACCATACCCGTGCCTCATCCCTTGAGAAGAAACGTAGCGATACACATCTTCTCAATCTCCGTACAGGTGATCATGGTGAAGTATGTCTCGATGCCCTCTATCCAATGATCAGCTACGAGGTAGTCTGTACCTCCAAGAAAAGAAGGCGCTCCTAACTTGATGATACCCTAAGCCAGTCTGGCCAGACATAGACCATCATCCACTACAACTGGCACTGGCACCTCCAACACTACCTCATCCTTGAAGAAGTCATCCACAGGTGGAGCCCTACCTCTACCCCTGGCCCCACCTACCCCTCTGGCTCTACCGGCCCCTCTGGCCCTACCTCGGCCTCTAGCCCTTCCTCGCTGAGGATCGATCACCTATGAAGCAAGCAAACCTTGGTTAACTCATGCAGAAAACTTAAACCAACGTATAAGTCAAATGCGCCATTTATTAACCAAGGCACAAACTCCAGATGGAACACAAAGATTCAAAACCCCACTAACAGAATACTCTCTACACTAACATCCTATTGACCTAGAGGCGACTCCTAACCCCTCACATACCCAATGACATATCAATACCGAAGAGCTTATGATGGTGATCCGCTGCAGTCGGGCCATAACTCCGAAGTATTGATTATCACCAAATATGTAACCCTCGCTCTGACACCAAACTGTCACACCCCAATTTTCGAAAGGAAATTTTAAAATTTTTTGGCATGATATAACTTAAAATACTATAATCCGAAAACCTGTTTTCAACCAAATTTAAGAAAAATTAACTCAATGTGGAAAGTAAACTTACACACAACTCCAAATTGAGTTTAAATATTTCATTTCCTTGTTTACATAAACTTGAGAGTCAAGAAAATGAAACACTCACATGAGTTTAATATCGTCTATCCCAATGTATATATATATAAAAAAAATATATATATACAATGAACAACCAAAACCCAACAAAACACCCTGCCACTAAGCCTTCACCTCAACCCTGCTGATCCTCACCTGCAGGTCTAACCCCTACGCCAAGAATTGGTGCACCGGGTTGTAAACAACAAACCCGGTAAGCTAAAAAGCTCGTATGAGTAAATTCAAAAATAACACAATATTTATCACATCCAATATTCCACAAGAGAGATTGGATCAATAATTAAAAACCACACATCCAACACATTACCCAAAAAATGTACCCATGAGTCCCATATATTTAATAAAATACCCCTCATGACCTACAACATCACTATGTGTACCCATGGGTCCCAGATACCATACAGTATCTCCCATGATCTACACTGACAGACGGACTAGAGCTCTATTCCTAACCGTAACCAATCACTTGGCCAAAGGCTTGGAACCCGGTTTGACTGTCTAATAATCAACACAAAAGTGATAAATAGCATCTTAACCGCAACCAATCACCCAATTAAAGGCTTGGAACCCGGTTTGGCTATTTATCCAACAATTCATAATATCACAACATTATCCTCAACAACACAATATCACATCATTATACTCAACAACACAATATCACATCATTATTCACAACAACACAATATCACATCATTATTTTATATCCTCCCACATGGATATATTTACATGAACAAATTATAGATATTCCAAAATAATAATCTATCAATAATCAATAAAATTATGATCACATGAATCTCAAAATAGCATTTAAAGAAAAACTTGATTTATTTTACCTATGAGCCGTTGACGATCAAGCTCATATATTTTTAAAATAATTAAAAGCATATTTTTAAATCCAACATCATCATCATCATTATTATCATATGACCATAATAACAATAGGTTCAAAAGTGAACCTTGGTGAGATTTACTCACCTAGAAATCCCGTTGTAAAACCCCCAACATAACGAAGGCAAGCCAATCACAAAATCACAAATCACCTAAAATCACACAATTAAAAACCTTACAAACCAAAGTATTAAAGGATAACACAATACCCTTAAACTAACCCTTAGCTCAAGGGAGGACAACTTCCCGGAGTCGTTGAACTCAACGACACAATAGAGCTGGCTCAAATCTTCAAAACATAAACTCTAACCCAACCAAGCCAACACAAACAAACCTAAGTCCTAACATGCCAACTTTGCTTAAAATCTAGCCATACTACCACTCAACAAGCTCACAGCAGCAAGGACTAGCTAACCACAAGAAATTAAGGCCGCAACTCAGCTAGACGCGCTGCCACGCGCCGCCACAGGCGGCGACGAGTGGGCCCCATGCGCCACCCCAGACTTCCGATTTAGGAGAAACTCACAACAGCAAAGTTGAGGCTTGAAGCAAGGGGAACAACTTTCATACCTGAGGCTTCAACCAATTTTGGCCAGAACCGGCCAAAAACTGCCCTGAAAACAGCAGCCAAAATAAAACCCCAAAACCTGCAAATCCGGCACCCAAACTTGATTTCTAGGTCACTAAAGAGGCATGAACATCCCTAGAAGAGAGAGGGAAGCAAGACTCACCTATACTTGGCCGGAATCGGCGTCGAAATCGTCGGTTTTCCGGCCGGACAGCAGCAGCTCCGCCGCTTCGTGGCGGCTTCCAGGCGGCGGGACAGCGGCCGGAACTGCTCCAGAAATGGAGAGGGCAACTGTGGGAGTTGAATGGAACCGGCGGCGTCCGGTTTAGTGGCCGGAGGAGGGAGAACTCGGCTGAAGAAGGGGGAGAGTTCGGGGAGCTCGGGTGGGAGGTGAGAGAGGAGGGAAACTGATTTTAGGGTTTCTAATTAACACTCCCACACATTTTTCTACTTATACTCTTTCCAAACCCGGAAACAAACTTCCTCTGACCATAACTTCTTCATACGACATCCGTTGTAGGCATGTCACATGTCTACGAACTCGTATCGACGAACTCTACAACTTTCATGAAGGAAGTTTTCGAAAATAACTTACGGAAAATAAAGTCAACTTTTGGCCTCTTAAAGTTAAAGCACTTTAAATAAACTCCTGAAACTTCAACTTCGCATAACCCAAAGAATTTCCATAAATAATCCTTCATTAAATAAGGGAATAATACAAGGAAAATTGATATGAAAATCTAGGGTATTATATATGCTTATTACGAGATGATCTTTATTGTTGATACCCCAAAATAGACACTAATTAATGGCACCTAGGTTGTTTTTATGAGACTGGTCGTGTGATTATTAGCTTTTCCTTAGCTAATTATGAGACTATTACTGAACTCAATCTAGACTTTCTGCTTTCTGTGATGCATTGGTTTTCAAGAAATCTTGCATGCGCTTGGTCCATTTCAAGGTTAGGGATAAGTTCATGGACGTGGAGAGGTTGTTTCCCCCTCTGTTCATCTAAATTGGTGGCTATATATAGCCCCCAACCCTGCTCCTCAAACCACAACTATCAAATCCCCTATGTTACGTTCAACCCCAACACAATGGCCCTCTCTCCCAATGCTTGCTTTCATGCAAACAACGTTAGAATGCAATCCCCTCCAGTCTTTAACCCTTACCCAAGACCAGCCCCTAATGAACCTTCCTTCCTTGCTAATGTTGGCAATGCAAGGGTTGTTGTTCAACATGGGGAGACTCATGTCTTCCTTCACCGCTCAATCCCTTCCCACAAGGAGCACTTGGCCAAGTTCTGCTTGGTGGCAAAAGTGTTTGGTAAGAAAGTTCCAGTTCGTAAGATCATTAGGAAATGCCGCCTTCTCTGGGCGAATCTTATTGGCACTATTAAGATGAGCCAGCTTGTGAATGGGTGGTTTGCCCTTGAGCTGACTCATGTGGAGGATGTTGATTTCATCTTGGAGCATAGGCCTTGGTTTGTGAAAGGCAGGATTTTTCATATCAGAAGGTGGTCCCTTAGTTTCCATTCTGCCACTGCGGAGATTGAGACCCTGATCATTTGGATTCGACTTCCCAATTTCCCGCTACATCACTGGTCCCCAGAAGGGATTGAAGCTACGGTGGGTGTGTTGGGCCGCTTTATCAAGGTTGATGACAGAACTCTTAACGGAGACAACTACATTTTTGCTAGATTGAAGATGGAGATAGATCTTCGTACCCCCCTCAAAAGAATCTTAGTGATCAGAGATGAAGAGGAGGAAGACATGTCCATTCCCTGGAACCTAAGGATTGACCCTGCTAGGGTTCTAGTGTCATATGAAGTAATTTTCGAGGTATGCTTTGAATGTGGAAGCCATCGCCACAAGATTAGAAACAGTCCTTTCAGATTGGTGGAGAATCACTGCTTCGTACTTGTTGATCGCGAGGAATCTGATGCTGATGTGGAACCTGTTGGTGTTGAGGCGAATCCACTGATAAGAGACTTTGTCTCTAAAATAGTTATGGCTTACTTCCCACTACCTGTTGATGAAAACCAAGATCTTAATGGTCCGGAGGTTCCACCTGTGGACCTAAACCCTCCCTCCCCAGGATGGACCACTGTCCAAAAGGCGGCTAAGGGAAAGGAAAAGGTGGTGCTTGGTAACCCCAAGAATGGTGATATGAGATTCAATAGAGGCGTTGGCTCAAGTAGGATGGTGAGTCGCGGGAAAAGTTATAGTGATGCTGATAAAGGGACTGGTGTTGTTATCATTAGAGGCACTTCGGAGAATACTGATGCTGAAGATTACTTGAGTGGGGATGAAGGGGTGAGTTCTGCTACCAATTCTTCCTCTAACTCTTGTTTGGTGAATTTTTCTTTTGAAGATGTGAAAAATATTGCTAAACTGTTTGGTGTGTATAACTCACCCTATCCCACTACTGCCCTTAAGGAGATCTACTGTCCCACATACCCCCTTGATCTAAATGATATTTTTCCTGATATAAATATGCAGTTTGAAAATTATCATGACTTAGGAATTACGATGGCTGAGGGTACTTTACCTAAGCAGCATGATGAGGTCATGTATCAAGAGAGTGTGGCTCCTTTGGTGGCTGGTAGCCCTGGAGCTAACTCTCTGGTGGCAAGAAAGGTTTCTGGTGATGACAAGGGATTTAAGAGCCCAAGGAAGAGAACCCGTGACATGTTGGTTGAAGCTGAAGTTGTTGAGATGGGGGGGCAGCTCCCCAGATTCAGTCAAGAATAAGGAATGAAGTTGGTCTCTTGGAATAGTAGGGGCAGCGCATGGGGTGGTTTTTTGGCACAAGCCCAGTTTTATGCTTTTAGTATGAATCCAGATGTCTTTTGTATCATTGATACTAGGGCATCTGATGATATTTTAAATAAAGTTATTAAGTATCTCCCGTATGATCAGGGTTTTGTAGTTCCTTCACAGGGACAATCGGGTGGACTTCTACTTTTGTGGAAGTCTCGTATGGCTAGTGTTAATATTATCTTTCCACATAATCGTTTTATTCATTGCAAGGTGTCTGATCTAACTACAAATAAGAGCTGGTTACATACTTTTGTTTATATATACCCTAACAAAGAAAGACAACAACAACTTTGGAATGAAGTTCTACAGATTAAACCCAATAACAGTGATCCTTGGCTGCTAATGGGGGATTTCAATAATATCTTAAACTTAGAAGAGAAATTGTCATGACCCACCCCGAATTTCACCCTGAAACCCGAAGTAAATCCTGCGGGGACTACCTCCAAGGAAAATTTACTAAAAATTCGGCATAACCTCCCTTGAAAATGGACAACCCTTTCTAGAAATACCTGCATACACTTCAAAAGAATCCATCTATAACCCTCTACTCCTGGACCCTTCGTGCTCCCCAAATCACAACATCTCCCAATTTATTTACTAACTTAAAAAAAGAAAATCTCACAACCAACAACTATAGTTCAGAGCAACTCTATTTGAGAGGAAAAGAACTAGAAATATAAAAATGAGCGGAAGCTATACTATTGACTATGTCTCTTCTCCATGTACGCCCGACCTCAACTATGCTAACCTGCATACTGGGCAATTTTAAAATGAAGGGCCTAGGGGAAAACATTTGAAAATGTTAGAGTGAATGGACAAAAAAATGAATTTAATGAAAATATTTATGTTTTCCCAATTTAAATTTCCATAGAAAATATGCTGCATGCGACAGCTCAAAAACTCTCAACTCATAAACTGACAATTACATGACTAGCTTCGGCCAGTCTCCAAAACTCAATAAAATAGAGCCTCTCAGGCTAAACTATATATATTAGTGTATGTATTTACACTCGTCAGACTCCTTGTACGAATTCTATGAATAAAATAGAAAAATGGAAATTCATACAAGGCTAAACACTTGTGTCTAACGCTCACGTCGCGCCATAATGAAATTTTTCCTCATTACGACCGAAGACTCCCTATATGAAAACCTATATGAACCAGATAAGAAAGTAGTTTTCATATAGGGTTATGACGCTTGGGTCTAACACTCACGTCACACTATAATGGAATTTTACCTCATTATGACGGACCAAACACGCATGGCTAGCTGGCATTTATATACATACTATACTCATAAACATCCAATAAACATATCCACCAAAAATCACATTTTCGGTAACTCTCCATAAGATATTAATTGCCAAATATCAGAGAAAGCAATAAATTTTAGCAGAAGAATAACTAATCAACAATATAATGCATCGCATGCTTTTAAATTTAAAACAAAGTCACTCACAAAATAGGCCTAAGCCTGATGTCAATCCGAGGCCTCTTCTGCTCGAGCCTCCTCACGTCCTATTCCAAATGTAAAATTTAATTTCCCAACTAAAAAATCCAATATTTATACAAAATAGGCAAAATTAAACGTGAGTCATAACCACGCTCATCATTGCCTAACTTTGATATTCCTAATTCGATATGGTCCACACCTCAACACCAAAACCAGTAGCCTTATTTACAACATTCCACAGATTTAACAACTTTAATCCAACTGCCGGATTCTATCCTAATTAACCGCCAAAATATCAAACTTTGAAAAATCTCAAACCTATCCAAAACTCTTCCAAAAATTCCAAACTTCACATCATTAAACTCCCCTTAATAAAACATATTTAAAACCATAAAAATCTCCCTAACAGCGGCGGCCGGAGGCCGATTCTGGCGACCTCCAATGCCTACCAAAATTTGATAGCATCTTCCTCTCAACTCACTCTACAATTTTCCTAACTAGCACAAACACCAATTTCAAGCCTAACTAGGGCAATCGAACAAAAACATAGAATTGAGCCCTAGAACTTCTACTTACTGATTCTCCTCACCTGAAGGAAACTGGATTGAGTCCTTTTAGGGCAAGGCTACTGGGTTGAAGACCTTCAAAACCATACAAGGCTTGCCCGGATTGGTAGCCAGAGGAGGAAGTTCCGGCGACGGAATACCACGAACCACCGGAGCTCTTGGGCGTGATAACTCACTCACGGAGGCGCTAGAGAGGCTGCCACGGGTCCAGGAAGGAAGAGGAGGTGATGGCCGACCGTTTGGGACCGGTGCGGCGGTCTACGGTGGCCCGACGACAACGGACTGCTGCTTTGACATTCCGGCAGGGAGAGAGGGAGGGAATTGGGAGAGAGAGAGAAAGGAAAAAGAGGGAGAGAGAGTTGGGCCTTTCTCCTCCCAACCGGTCCTAACCCACCAAATAAAACCAACTCCAAAAAATTAACACCCCAAAAATAAAACCTTAAAAAAACTTACCTTTTTACTAGCTAAATATACTATTTTTACCGTCATCACATTTTCTCTTACGAATAATTCCTCCAAAAAAATCGTCCTCCAAAAAAATCGTCCCCCAAAACCCCTTTAGGGACCAATTAAACTCTGAACTCATTGACAAAGACGGTAAAACTCTTATTAATACCAAGCTAGTAAATAAGGTAAAAGTTTTAGGGTCGGGATGTGACAGAAACTAGGTGGAATACAATCTATAAATTGGTATATGATAAAATTTTGCGATTTTCTCAATGAAGCAGAAGTTTTTTCAATCCCAGCCAACGGAGTTCCTTTCACTTGGACTAATAAACAACAGGGAGCTAATCTAATCTTTGAAAGGTTGGATCGAGCTTGTATAAACGCAAGCTGTCTCAATATTTTTCCCAACATAAGTCTGGAAAATGGACCAATTATAAGCTCAGACCATGGCCCCATTTGCCTTTCAATGGCGCATGAAGTGAACTTGACACCAAAGGCTTTTTGTTTTGAAGCTATTTGGTGTTCTCATAAAGAGTTTACGAACATGACTCAAAACTTTTGGAGTAAAATCCTTGATAATGATCCCCTCCATAATTTTCTTGCTATCAAAAATATGTTCACTGGGCACCTTAGAGTTTGGAATAAAAATGTGTATGGAGATATGTTTAAGAAAATTTCAAATCTCCAGGAACAAGTGGCTACTATCCAAAACCAATTAGTGGGAAATCATCTCTCTGACTATCTTTTCAAGAGAGATATGGAGCTAAGAGTTGAGCTGAATAATCTACTAAAAGATGAAGAGCTTTTCTGGGCACAGAGAGCGAAAGCTAATTGGCTTTCCTTAGGAGATAGAAATACTAAATTCTTCCAAACACAAGTTAACTTAACGAAAAAACAGAATTCCATCACTGGAATCAAGGATAATAATGAAAATTGGTTAGAAGAAGCTAATAATTATATTCCTTTCATTGTCAATGATTTCAAAAAGAGGTTCTCCTCTGATAGTGAACCGAGTTCTCTTGAACTTGAGAGGTTCTTAGGAACTATTTCACCTTGTATAGATGCTACTGATAATGAGCTTTTAACTGCGCAGGTCAACGATGATGAAATTCTAGAAGCTGTTAATTCAATTGGGTCCCTGAAAGCCCCAGGACTAGGCGGGTTACACGCTATCTTCTACCAAAAACATTGGGAGGAAGTTAAACATGTAATGTTACCTCTCATTAAAAATTTCTTCATGAATAACTTTGATCTCAAAGACCTCAATCATACCAATATTGCTTTGATATCTAAACACTACCAGAAGAAAGGCTTTAACCGACGAAAATAAAAAAACCAAGTCGAGGAATTATTTTTTCGTCGGTTAAACCCCACGTTAGCCGACGAAATTTTCCTTCGTCGGCTGTGGTCAACTTTAGCCGACGAAAATAAAATTTTGTCGGCTAAAGAATTTTTTTCGTCGGCTATAGTCCGTAAACTTTAACCGATGAAAAAATAAAAGTTTAGCCGACGAAATTAAAATGTCGTCGGCTAAAGTGCCTTATATTTGCAGATCTGGACAGCAGCTCATCTGGGGAAAAAAAACGGGAGAAAAAGTTTGGGTGTTGTCGAAATCTGTCCATAATTAGTTTGTGGAGCTATATATAGGTACGTATATGTGTATATATGTTGATTTTGAGTTTTATTTGAGTTGATCGATTTTGAGTGTGATTGAGTTGATCGATTTTGAGTACGTTGGATGTATATATATATATATGTTGATCGATTTGGTTGATGATTTGATAATATATATGAAGCATGTTGTTAATAAGTAGTAGATATATATATATATATATATATGTTAATTAATTTATAATATTGTGTTGATGGTATGAAGTTGTTGATGATATGAGTTGATGATGTATTTTGTGATGATGTTGATATATAATATTGTTATGTAATTATTAAGTATATACATGTGTTAATTAATTTGTTATTAATTAGTTGT
>NW_004443431.1:0-3107 GCF_000184155.1 Fragaria vesca subsp. vesca
ATCACCAAATTGGCTGAAATTTTGCAGAGATGATCTACACAATATTATCTAGATACTAGACGGTGGAGATGAGGAAATTCGATCGGAAAGTGGTGCAAAAATGGAAATCCGCACCAAAAAATTAGGTGCGGACGTCCGCAGCTGAGAAAATCCATATATATATATATATGTAATAAGACTCTGATGTACTTGAGGGCTAGAGCTCCGTAAACACAGATGGGAAAAGTTTAGGGTTCTGTGAGTTTGTGGCTTGTTCGGCGACACCTCTACCCGCCGGTGTTGGTATGGTTAGGTTCGTTGCCGGACGGGCGTTAAAGGTGGTAGGGTGGTGTTCAAACCCGGTAGCTAGTGGCGGTGGATCGAGAGTGCCAGGCTTTCTTGGGGCGGACCGAATAGTTGTTGATAGATCTGGTTTAGGGAGCGGTGTTGTCTTGACGGTGAGGTTTTGTCGTCGACTTTAAGCGGCGGTTCGGGGCCTGCTTATTGTGAGGTGAGATGGTGTGGCAGAGTGGCAGAGTGGCGAGATGGGGAGATCGACGAAGTGGAAATGGCCTACCCGGTTGCTCTTTCGATCTGGGTTCGGGCCATCGTGTTTCGTCCCGGTGTTGACATAGAAGGATGTGTGGTTTGCTTCACCATGGAGAGTCGCAAATGACGTCAATTTTTGGGTGACGACGTGGGGGTGGCTTCCTATCCAAGCTGTAGCAAGCTGTCTTTGGGCCGGATCTTAGGGGGCCTACCCTTGATATCCATTGGGGTTGGTTTGGGCCTAGGTTCTTTTAGGCCTAGGTCTTTGGTTTTTGTTTTAAGGTTTTTTAGTTGGGTATTTTGTTGTCCCTCCTCTTTGAGCGAGGGTTTCAGCCTCCTCTTTGAGAGAGGATTTAGGTTTTTCTGATAGGTTGGTGTCGTTGGTCGTGTCGTGGGGTATGCCCTGGTTATGGTGTCGTTTCTAGGGACTATATTAATGTCAGTTAGTTCTTGTTATCAATGTAATGGGGAGGTTACATGTGCATATATGCTGGTAATTTAGACATGTAGTGTTTGAAAAAGTTGTTTCTTCTTGAGGTTGACTGCAATGATGTATCGGTACTTCTAGATTAGGTTAGGTTACGGTTGAACCCCTATCATTTCTTATCCACTGTAATCGTTGGTGTTTCAGATACGGAGGCGAGTGGGGAATTATTTTCACCATCGATATCTCTCATGGTTGTAATATTGTTTTTCGGTTAAATAAAATTCTTGATATTTTCCTCAAAAAAGAATGAAATCATTTGATCTAGTAATTATCATCGATGTTAATTTCCATTGTAAATAAAATGTACTCAATTGTTGTAAAATACATTATTCTAAGTGATACCATAAGTGTTTTTGGGAGGATGCAAATTTCACAGTCAAAAATATATATCTCGTACTACGGGTGGGATTATGAAATCGAAAACCAAAAAAAACCGAGCTGAAAAAAACCAAACCGAGAAAAAACCGCACCGAAATAAAAAAAGACTAAACGAACGAAACCAGTTCGGCTTGGTGTTTATTTTAAAACGGAATTTGGGCCGAACCAAACTAAATCGGGGCTCCAGCTTGGTTTCTGGTGTCACATCCCGACCCTTATATTTTTACCTCATTTACTAGCGTGATTATAATAAGAATTTTACCGTCCCGATCTTTGAGTAAATAGTTTAATTGGTCCCTAGAGGGGTTTCGGGGATGATTATGTGCGGAGGATAATTCGTATGGGGAAAATACGACTACGGTAAAAATAGTAAATTTTAGCTAGTAAAAGGTAATTTTTATTCGGGTATTATTTTTCGGGGTGTTGAATTTTGGAATTTTGGGTTAAAAGGAGTGTTGGGTCGGCTGGGCCGAGCCCAACCCATTTCTTCTTCTTTTCTCTTCTCCCTCTCTCCCGATTTTCTCTCCTCCCACCCGGTTTTCTCCTCTCTACACCCAGAAGAGTTTCCGGCCACCCTCCCGCCGCCGTCCGGCCACCAACCGCCGCCGCACCGGTCCCAATCGAACGGCCTCCAACCCAGCTTCCATTCTAGGCCGGTAGCAGCCCCCCTAGCGCCGCCGTGAGAGAGCGGTGCCGCCCGAAAGCAAAGGCTGTCCCGAACTTCCCTTCGCCGGAACTTCCTCCTCTGGCCACCAATCTGGGCAAGCTTGGTACGGTTTTGTAGCCCTCCTCCCATGCAACAACCCCTCCAAGCAGCTCCCTCCCTCTTGAGCTAGGTAAGGAGAAATGTGGAGTTGAAATTTCTAGGCTTTTAAGTTATTTTCGTTCGATTTAGCCTAGTTAGGGTTGGAATTGGGTGATGTGTTGGTCATGAAAGTTGTAGAGGAGATTGAGAGGAAGATTCTGTTAAAATTTGGTAGCATTTGCAGGTCGCCGGAGTTGGTCGCCGGCCGCCGCTGCCGGCGGAGCCGCCGGCGGCGCCGCCGCTGTTTTGGGAAATTTTGTGGTTTTTGATGTAGAATATTAAGAGGATATTTTTGAGGTGATTTGTGGAATTTTTGGATGAGATTTGGATAGGTTCGTGAATTTCCGAAGTTTGGTATTTTTGGCGGTTAATTAATGTAGAATCCGGCCGTAGGATTTAAGTCGTATTTTGAGTAGGTGGTATTTACGACTGTTGAGTATGATAATTAAGTTCGGATCGTTCCGATTTAAGAATATCGAAGTTAGGCAATGATGAGCGTATTTATGGCTCTCGGGTAATTTTGCCTATTTTGATTAAATATTGGATTATTGGTTGGGAAATTAATATTATATTTGAAACAGGTCGTGAGGAGGCTCGAGCAGACGAGACCCTAGATCGACATCAGGCTTAGGCCTAATTTGTGAGTGGACGTTTATTTTAAATAAATGCATGCTAAAGTTCACGATTGAATAATTAATGTCGTGGAGTATTTTGACGTCATTTTAATTTTTGACGATTTTTATTTCTCTTGGAGAGATACCGAAAATGGGATTTTCGGTGGATATAAATATGTATTTATGAGAGAGTATGTATAGAAAATGCTAGCTAGCCATATGTGTCTGTCCATCTTAATGGCGTAGCATATAGCCGCATTATGGTGTGACGTGAGCGTTGGACGTAAGCGTAGTA
>NW_004443431.1:16081-24532 GCF_000184155.1 Fragaria vesca subsp. vesca
ATATAGGGGGTATGGACACATATTTATACACCCGTCTGTCCACCTTGATGGCGTAGTGTAGCACCGCATTAAGGCGTGACGTGAGCGTTGGACGCGAGCGTAGTAGCCCTATATAGACCCATGAATTTATATAGGGAGTATGGACGAGTGTAAATACATACATATATTATATAGTCTGAGAGGCTCGATATTTTATGGGATAAAAGTTTTATCGCTTGCGGCATGCATTCGATTTTTCCTTAGAAATTAATTTGGGGAAACATAAATATTTTATTTATTATTTTATTTTTGTCCACTCACTCTAACGTTATTAAATGTTTTCCCCTGGGCCCTTCGTTTTAACTTGCCCAGTCTGCAGAGTTCGGGTTGGATCTAGTAGGAGACGAGGCATAGTCACCCGCATTTCTGCCAGTTTTCGCCAGTAGGTTACCTGTTCAACCTACTCGTGTTTTCTTGCTTCCGCTTGTGTTTAGTAGCTCTGAATACTTTAGAATTTTTGTATATTATGCGATGTGCAGAAGTGATAAATTAAGAGTGTAATTTGAAATTTTCGAGTTAGGGTTGTCCATCTGCAAGGGAGATTTTCTTAATCTTTTCAGTAAGTTTTCTTTGGAGGTGGTCCCCGCACGACTTACTCTGGGTTCCAGGGTGAAATTCGGGGTGGGTCGTGTCATCTGGTTTCAGGGTCTTGAAAATGGAAAACCAAGCCGAACTGAACTGAAGTTTTAGTTCGGTTTGGTTATCAGTTTTAGGTCTTAGCTAAACCGTAGCAAACCGAACCCACCCCTATCTTGTACCACCTCTTCTATCTTAAGTTCCATATTGTATAAACAAACTAACCCAAAAAAAAGATTGTATACACAAAACTAGAACATGAAAATGGTGCGTCTATTGCCACCCTAAAAACCACTTTACTCAGCACACACGTTATTGATTTATTGAAATATCAAAATACTCTGATGTAAAATTACATAAAAGGACAATAAGTTGTTACAAGTTACAATATTTTTTTATCTTTTTGTTTTGGATGAACACATATTTCATAAACCCTAACCGAAAATTTATCATATGCAGTAGCATTCAACCTGAAGATGAGGTGAACTGTTTATGTGTGTGTGTATAGCACACACGTTGTTGATTTATTGAAATATCAAAATACTCTGATGTAAAATTACATCAAAGGACAATAAGTTGTTACAAGTTACAATATTTTTTTTATCTTTTTGTTTTGGATGAACACATATTTCCTAAATCCTAACCCAAAATTTATCATATTCAATAGCATTCAACCTGAATATGAGGTGAACTGTTTGTTTGTGTGTGTGTGTGTGTATTTTCTTTGTTGATGTTTAGTCTATCCTTTTACTCATTATTTCCCATATCAATTTTGTATGTAAATTTTCATGTTTAGCCGCTCATTTATCAATTTGTTGTTTTTTCATCGGCGTCGGAGCTTTTTCCAAGTAGCTAGAGATACATTTACGAACATTGTGCATCTTAAAATCAACTGATACCAACGAGTTGTTAAATTTTAATTGGTGATTTTACTTACCTTGAACTTATACTTTCAAAACAAATGATATTAATGCTATAGTTTTCTTCAATTTCTTTTTCCTTTTGGAGTTTAATGGCTATTTGAAGAGTTTGATATTATGTGTATTACTAATGGGTGAATAAAGTAAATTTAAAATTAAAAAATATATGTGGGATGAGAAGACAATGTAGGGTGAACAAAGTAGAATTGAGAAAATTGTATTTTAGGTATTGTAAATGGGTGAACAAAGTAAACTTGCAATTAGAAATATATAAGTGGGGTGTGAAATGAATGCGGGGTGAGCAAAGGGTGGCAATAGACGCACCCAAAAAGTTTTACTACAATGAGCATCAATTATATCATCAATAAGGTAATCCACAAATTCAAAGTATTCTAACCGACTAATTATTACCCTGTTTATGAAACCGTCTTATCAAAATAGAAATCATTTAATCATAAATATAACAGTTATACCGTCTCAACAACCAAAAGATGCATAATAATTATTCTTAGGTAGCTGCAATGCACATCAGAAAAATTGTTAGCATTCAACATTTCCTTTAATAGATCGAGCAAATTATATCTTGAATTAACTAGTTCTCCAATCTACCCTTGTGCCATACCTATAAATGACATGGTAAATTTTAAAAAAATTAGGGTATTTGATGCATATGATGCATTTCCAAAGTAAATGAAGAAAGGACATCATAGTAAATTGTGAATGATGGGTTAAATTGACGGTAAATATACCATATTAGTTTTTCTTTCGTTAAGTGGGGTCATTAACCATCTGGACGAGTCTCGTCTCTTGTATAGCTTTAGGCTATCCGTTTTTGTTTTGAAGCAGAGTAACGGCAAAACCTTATGATTATATTTTGGGCTTTTCCTTACCTGGCGAATACACCACCTTTTTAAACGCCTAGCTTCCTCACCCCCTCTCCCTCCCTCCCTCCCTCCTTCCATCCATCCATACATCCTCTATATTTCTCGATCTTTGTCTCTTGCTCTGATTTTTTCTTTTGTGTCTCTAGAAACTAAAGCTCTATCTCGGTCGGTGTTTGTGGATAGAAACCATGTTTAAACCAGATTCAGGAGCAGGAGCTTCAAATGGGGTTTTATGGGCAAACCAGTCGTGGGCTAATTTGTCCAATTCTACTGATAAATTTTTGTTGAACTCCAATTCTGAGAATTCAGCTGGTGGTGGCGATGAGGGGAAGGATAAATTAGAGAAGGAGAAAGAAATTATAGATAGAGAAGATCAAGTGCAACCAGAGTTAGAGCCGGAGGCTGCTCTCGGTAAGAAAACTTTGGCTAAGAAGCGAGGTGGCCGAGTTAGTGGTAGCAGTTTCAAGAGGTATAACGGGAAGGCTATCAAGGAAAAGGGAAAAGCGAGTAGTGAAGAGGTGGTGAAAGAAGGAAGAAGGGGCAGTGATTCTGAGGATGATCATGAGTTGCATATATACACCGAAAGGGAAAGGAGGAAGAAGATGAGGAACATGTTTGCCAACCTTCATGCTTTGCTTCCTCAACTTCCTTCTAAGGTAATTTTTTATATTACATATCTATATGAGTTGCGGTTTTTAATTAAACCAATTATTGCATGTCACTCTCGCTTCTCGTATGAATGTTCGTTTCGATCTCTTTATCTAATCTCTCTCTTAAGTGTTTGAAAAACTTCGGTCTTGGGAGATCAAAGAGCCCCAAATTCTATATTTTGTATCCCCTCAGGTAAATGAAACTTGTATTAGCGTTTTCTTTTGCATACAATAAGGAGATAATATGAAAAGTTTGTTTTCTCTTTCTCAATTTTCTTGTATTCCCATCTAGCACTTTCAGATGAGAGGTTTACATGTTTTAATTTTTGATTTCTTATAGCTTCCACAACTCTTGTCTGAGGTAGTCAAGATTCAAGCTATAACCACAACTTCTTTACAATTCAATGTTATTGCATCTCTCTCTCTCTCNTCNNACNCCANCNATNANNTCANNANCATCNACTANCNCNTNCTNTATNTNTACCTACTATNTATAACCGGTCGTAACCTTACTACTACTACTACTACTACTACTTACTACTACTACTACTACTACTACTACTACTACTACTACTACTACTACTACTACTTCTCTCTCTCTCTCTCTCTCTCTCTCTCTCTCTCTCTCTCTCTCTCTCTCTCTCTCTCTCTCTCTCTCTCTCTCTCTCTCTCTCTCATGAGTCTGTTCTCTATTGTATTCTGGTCAAGTTTTGATCTTTATGGAAAAAGAGACAAGCCTTTATATTAAATTGTGTTTCCCTTTAGGTAAATCAAGCAATCATAAGCCTTTGTGCTTATACTTGGCATTTAAAGCGAGAGCTTTACTTTTCCCCCTTGATTTTCTCCTTTTAAGTTTGTGGCTTTTTGAAGAGAGATATGCATATCTTATTAATGATTTTTGGGCCACATGAATCTATTTTAGTTAACTTTCAACCTGACTTCAACACATATATAGATATATCAATTCATGAGGAGATTGAACCTCTGGTTGCATGAATTACTTAATTCTAGTTTATAATATTTTGTCAAGGATGGATCTCTTTGTTTTAAGATCAATTTTTGCCATTAGTTGATTGTGCTCTTTTACTTGAGTTAAATAAATTTATTAGGGGAGTCAAAAATAATAATATTGTAGGTAATGCTAGCTAGTACAACCATGTGCTAGTAGAGTTCTTAAAAAATAAAACTAAAACAATTATAAACCCAAATTCTTTAAAATTTAGATTTAATGCGCATATAGTTTCAACTTTCAACAGTGCGTGTCAGTATAAATGTAGTAATCTAATCTAATTTGATATTAATCGTTCTTATTTGACCAACTACAGGCTGACAAATCCACAATTGTTGATGAAGCGGTCACCTACATAAAAAGGCTTGAAATCACTCTTCAATCCCTACAACAACAAAAGAGGGAGAGGATGCGAAGCCTCCCAAATAGCACTATGGTCAATTACAACCACACACCAATACTTATGAACTCACAAAATGTGGTCTATGACTCAAGAGAGGGTATCCTACCTTCACATGTCTCTTCCAGTAACTTGGTCGATGCTTCTACTACTACTACTACTACTGCAAACGGATTCAACATCATTCCTGATTTCAATCCTTTGAACAATTCATTCTCAACCAACTCACTTTCTCCCGAACCTGTAGTGTTTAAAACATGGACTTCACCTAATGTCGTGTTGAACATGTGCCGAAATGAAGCACAAATTAGTGTGTGCACCCCAAAGAAGCCTGGCATATTTTCCCAGATTTGCTACATTTTGGAGAATTACAAGCTTGTAATGGTAACAGCTCATATTAACTCAGACTCTCATCGCAGTATGTACATGATCCAAGCACAGGTAAAAATTAGTAATTTCCTAATTAAATTCTCACGTCTACTATCATTATAATAACTCTAAGAAACTGCTACAATTTACATGATTTTGGTTAGTTTTTTAATTTCTATAGATGATGAACAACTCTTTTTTTGGTTTAGTAAAGGGGAGAGAGGTAAAGCACAGGTAAAAATTAGTAATATCCTAATTAAATTCTCACATCTACTATCATTATAATAACTCTAAGGTACTCGTACAATTTACATGATTTTGGTTAGTTTCTTAATTTCTATAGATGATGAACCACTAATTTTGGTTCAAGGTAAGGGGGGGGGGGGGGGGGGGAGGGGGGAGGAGAGAGAGAGAGAGAGTAGTAGTAGTAGTAGTTCGTTTGGTTACGTAGGTAAGTAAGTAAGTAAGTACGACTAATTAATTAATTATTATTATTATAATAATAATAACTAATTATTAATTANGNGTGTAGTATATATTTAGTGTTNTNTNNANANANNATAGAGAGTATATGTCGTAGTAAGTAAAGAACGTACTTTATTAAGTTAGTACGGTAAACGTAAAAGAAACTAGTACTAATAACGTAGTTAGTTAGTTTACGTAGAGTTAGGTTTACGGTTTTTACTTTTTAACCTTTTAACGTTTAACGTTAAGTTTAGGTTTAGGGTTTAGGGTTTGGTTAGGTTAGGTTAAGGTTAAGGGTAAAGGGTAAAGGTAACGTCTAACCTAAACCTAAAACCGTAAAAGTTAAGGTTAGTTATTTTAGTTTACTTTTACGTTTAACGTTAAGGTTAAGTTAAGTTAAAAACGAAAAAACGTAAAAACGTAACGTAAGAAAACGTTAAAAACGTTAAAAACTTTAAAGTTAAGTAACGGTAACGTAAACTTAAACTTTAAACTTTAACTTTATTTACTACTACTATAACTTATATAGTAGTTACTTACTTTACTTTATTAGTTTACGTTACGTTACGTTACGTTACGTTACCGTTAACGTTAACCCCGTTAACCCGGTTTACCGGTTAACGGTTACGTTACGGTTACGTACGTACGTTACGTACGTAGTTAGTTAGTTACGTTAGTTAGTAGTAGTAGTAGTACGTACGTACGTAGTGTAGNGNGGGNGGGGGGAGGGGGAGGAGAGAGAGAGAGAGAGATTAGGCTAGATTGGTTCTTGAAGTTAGAGAAATTAGGCCAGATTTAAATATATTATTGTAACAATTATAACGAAAATCTATTTTTAAGATGAGTGTTGAGAACTTTAATGGTTTAGTACTTTCTGATACAAATAGCATTCAAGAGGGATTAATAGTGGCTTGTAGAAAAGACGTTCAATTTAATGCGTAGAAAAATAGCTAGATACAGAGTTTATGGTCAGAGTTGTTCTTATTCTAGTATATTGGGAGTTTGTGGATTATGGGAAGAAAGTGCATACCAACAAAGTGATGATTTTATCTTACTTAAGGTGTTATGAAAAAAAACATGACAGGAAAAAACCTTAAATTTATAGGTGAACAACGTAATTTAACCTTAGTTTTATCAATTCAGATAACTTGATGAATTCCTTATTATGTTCCTTATGCTGATTTTACATTTCATTAAATGCAAATTAGCTAACTTATGTATCAATTTATACTTACCTGATGTGTTATCTTACAGCCAAGTAGCGCTTCTGATAATCAGCTTCTGGACATGTTTCCAGCAGAGGAAATATTCAAGCAAGCTGTGACAGAGATAAATTTGTGTGTCGTCTCCAGCTTTTAATTTTTCGATTATCAAGCTGCGGTATTTGCACACATGGACAAATACTGGACCCAGAAATTCAATCTTGATAAAGTGTTTCTGATTCATAGATAGCCCAAGAGTTGTTTTATTTTGCTTCCAATACTATAATATATGTATTACCTTTAAATTTTCTTTTTCGATCTGCTTCAATGATGTCTCAATCTGCGGTAAGATAGTTTGCACACATGGATAGAAAATGGACCCAAAAATTCAAACTCTCCAAAGTGTTTATCATTTATGGATTGCCCAAGAGTTGTTATTTTGTTTGCAGTACTATGTTATATGTATTACCTTGAAATTTGCATTTTTGATCCGCTTTATTGTGTATCTACAATAAGCTAGCTATCTTATTCGTCAGTTTTAATACTTTGTAATTGATCTTAAATGAAATATGTCTAGCGCTTGCTTGAATGTGTTATTCTCTTTAACAAGTCCCAACTAAATAGAGAGTTGCATGTTGATTCAAGGATTGTGCCATCTCCTTTGTGCTTGAAATACACACAACTGGTTGTTTCGATCTCGGTGATTAACAATGGAGAATGTTGGGATCCATTTGGATCAGCTCGATATTCTTTGGTGGATGTGAAAGTGTGACGTCTCTGATACCTACGGCTAATGTCATTGATTGGCATCTCTAGGCCAATGATGGTGAAGGCTCTGATCTATGTTGCGTCGTGGGAACTGATGACGTCGTGCTCACTGCTTTTGGGCCTTTTGGCTGGTGCTCATGGTGTGCAAGACTGGCGGCTAGTCCTCTTCTGCTTTCTAGTAAACACATCGGCTACAAGGGTGGTGAAACAACTACAAAAGATGGTGTTCTTTCGCCTTGTACTCGCTCTTTTTGGGCTTGGTGTCTTTTTGGGCTTTCAATTTTTTTTAGGGTAACCGAGAGCAGGACAAACATATTCCCACTCGTTAGTTTTTTGACAAAGTAAAAATTATACAAAAAGAGATGAAGGACCAAGTCAAAACCAACCCCAAAGATGAAACAAAAAACTATCTCAAGAAGGAACACACTAGTAAGCTCCTAACAAAATAGGAACAAGCATACAAAAGAAGATGGAACAATACATAATAGCAAAGCAACATTACAAGTACCAAAATCAGAAATACCTTCATCTATAAGTAGGCCAAGATATAATGTCACGACCAAAAGAATGAATAAGGAATTGAGGCAATACGTCTCAATCATTACGGCCATCAATCAAAAGCACCATAATTCGCCAACACAGCAGTCGGGCCATTACCATCTTGAAGAATATGGGTAACACACATTTACTATATACTAAAGTTGAGTTACTGTAGCTAAGCTTTTTGAGATTATTTACGTTATTGCCATAACGGGCCACTCAGCCCTTATTTGTTGTTTTGGGCCTTATTTGTTCTTTCATCGCTCTATTCTTTTCTCACTTTCTTCTTGTTTTTTTTCCCAAGAAATTCTCACACACTGCACAGCAGCCTGCCACCTCTGTAGCTGAGTTTTCTTCATTGTTTTTTCAGAAATTGATTTCTCCAGAAATTGACACAATAGAGAGAGAGAGAGAGCAGAAGAAAGACTGAATCGGCTGGAAACTGAAAAGTGTACTCCTCTTCAAACGTTTGGGATTTCGGAAGTGCATGATCTTGTCTCTCAGGTAAGTCACATCCCTTTTCCCTTTTGGTTTCTAAGGATTCAGTTTCAGAGAACAGTGCAGTCTTAATCACCAATTTAACTAAATACTAAGCGGCCTGGCGCCGCCTTACTGTTCCCGTGAACAAT
>NW_004443431.1:32161-32809 GCF_000184155.1 Fragaria vesca subsp. vesca
TTTGTATTTTGTATTTACAGTTTACTTTCCTAGATATTCAGGTTTGTATTTTAGATGGATTCTGTTCTGTAGTTATTTATGTGTTATCCTTAACTCATGTTGACTTTTCGTTCAAAGAAGTGTAAATAAATAGAAAAATTGATGCAAGCATATTAGACTCATAACATTGACAACCAGAGTTGAGGTTATTAACGTTTAGTAAGGATAGATGGAGATAGTATGAAAACTATAATATAATTATATTTTACTGCTAATCGGCTTTTTTCTCCTCTTTTCTATAGGTTTTGGTGAAAATAAAGCACTCCATTCCATAACTGATGCTACACATATAACTGCAACTATACTTTTGAACTTTAGCAGTGAACAAAGGAAGCAAGCTTCGTTTTGTGCAAAATTCCAACTACCTTACCTACTCCTGACTATGTGAAGCACTTTGTACAAAACTGGATGGAGTCAAGCTGCTTTTTTGAATGAACTCCATACTCAGCTTCACTTCTGACTGCTGCTGTAACAGTTGCTGAACAATAGCATCAACTTTTGGACAATGTATAAACATCTACTGTATGTATCAACATCTTTTGAACAATGTTGCACTATATGTATATATAAACATCTGATTTACAAACTTCAGTTCAGCGTTTTTTACTT
>NW_004443431.1:33083-43983 GCF_000184155.1 Fragaria vesca subsp. vesca
TTTTTTTACTTGATCAGCTTTTTTTAAACTAATCCCGCAGCAAAGCGCGGGCACAAAAACTAGTGTTAAGCTATCGCACTACCTCCAAGCTAGCTATTGATCCACCTAGTTCGCATCCTCCACGGGACTAAAATAGGTGTCAGAAAAATATCGTACCACAACCATTGAATCCGTTTTTACCCACATATAATACCAACCCCTTAACTACTCTATCTAATAGCCTTCAATAAGGCCAGTACCTATGCATCTAAGGCACATGGAACCCTAGAGGCAAAAGCATAAATCACTACAACACATCCTTTTTTGCGACGAACATTTTCCGACCAAACAAATTATTGGTTGGAAATAACACTATTTTCGACGAGTCGTTGGAAATGGTCGAAAATACAATCTTTTGATGAAAATCATTTCCGACAAAAATCAATATGTCGAAAAATGTCGTCAGAAACAATTATAATTTGGCGGCAAAAGTTCCCGCTAATTACTTTTCCGACGAGGTCCAATGTGGTCGTAAAAGATATGGTCATTTTCCGATGAGATTTTTGTTTTGTCATAAGGTCGTCGAAAAATAAAAGATTTAATTCCAACCACACATACATTGTTGGGAATGTAAAAAAGTAAAAGAGTAAAAGAGTCAACCCTAACTAGCGCACGAAAACGTTATCACCTACCCCCTTGTGACTTATTTTGATCGATTTTTCTGCGCACACACTCTCACGTAGATGAGATGTAGCAATCCTTGATCGGGCCCCAAACGTTATCAAAAATATGTGAATTTTCTACCATAACCGTATTTCACTATACATATCACATCCTACGGCTGATTTTTTAAAATTTTATTTGCAAGATATAGTTGCTTCACAAATATATACACTTGCATAAAACTTACTAAACAAGTCGTACCATATCAGTAGGCATGTTAGGGCTCCGATGACTAAAATTCGTAAAATTAAATTTTGATCGTCCGATGTGATCAGCGTAGTTAAATATGGCTATGGGAAAAAATTCACCCATTTTTGATAACGTTTGGGTCTCGATCTACAAGGTCAACCCTAAATCAACATCCCTTATCACACAAAAACACTCTGTCCAACCCTCTTGTGACTAATTTTGGTCGATTCTTCCACGCGCACACTCTCGCATAGATGAGATGAAGCAGCCCATGTAAAAATTTGAGGAAGTTTACCTCCCGACAATAAAGCTCCCCATAAGAGATAATAAACGTAAATAGGGTTGACCGCCTTGATCGGGGCCCAAACGTTATCGAAAATGTGTGATTTTTCTACCATAGCTGTATTTCACTATACCTATCACATCCTACGGCTGTATATCAAAACAGACTTATACATACATAGATGAATCATACTATACACAAAATCTCAACAATAACAAAAGAAATAATCATTACCTAAATGCCCCTTATTAACATCCGATGACAACCTTTTTTGATGGGGATAAACATGTAAATTAACAAAGGAAAAGGAATATTATTCTCCTGGGCAACCGCTCTCGTTTGGGTAAAGAGAAGACAACATCACTATTCTTCATCCTCCCTTGTTCGGATTACAGTTACAGAGAGAAGTTTCTGAGTAAAAATATCCTTCCCTGCAATCCGCCCGTCCATACATGATGCTGGGTAAAAATCAACTCGATCAATCGACTTGTGTAAATATCATTAACGACACCGTGATTGGGTACGTTCGATCCTGAAAGCGGTTCGCGGTTCACTGTTTCCGGTAACACTGGTCGGGAGGGATGGTGATCGGGATTTGGGAGGCCGGCGATTGACTCCACGGCTGTGAATCAAATTGGGTAATGCTCGATCTTTCTTATACGATAATCTGGGTAGTCCTAATTTTCTGTGATTAACCTGGTTTTGATAGTGAAATATGGTTTCGAAACGAGGTTTGGCGTTTCTTCTTATTGCTTTTGGGGTTATGCACGGAGGACGGTATTGGATTTTGGTAATTTGTTACTGCAGCAGGGCTAATTAATATGTTAATCAAGCATTTGGGGTTCCAATTGCTGTGCTTGACCTCTTATTTTTTGTTTAGTTGTGCTAAGTTTCTTGGTTTGAATTGTGTGTTTTGCAGTGTTTCATGTTAGTGATCAATAGGGGAATTAGCTCTGTGATGATGGAATGCTTTACACAGGTAGTTTCATACCGTGTTTAATCCTATTCCTATTGTTCAACAAGAAAGTTAAATAGCTACAAGTAGTACTTTGTTAAGTAGGGGTTGAGCAGAAATAAGGTTTGCTCTTTTTTTGTTTGGTATCATAATGGGGATTGATAGTGCTTACATGAAAATCATTGGAATTAAGTGGCATGGTCTTGATAGGTATCAGTATAAATTTGTTATCTATTCTGTGTCATTGAAGAATTTGTGACTGGGTTTATAGAAGGATGTTTACTCTCATTCATTAGATTCTCATAGCATAAAACTTTATCAAGAGATCATATATATGTTATATAGAAAGCTTTCTCTTACCAAACTAGTATAAACCCACTCTGTTAAACTTAAGAAAGCAGAGTAAGGATATAAATTGTTCTTGTGTTGTTGACTAATTTGTTCATCAATCATCTATCTACCTTGCAGAAAAAGGGCTTACTGTTAGGTCAATATTGAGGGCAGCAGATCCAGCCTTGGAGAGGAAACAGGAAGAGAATAGATTTATGTTTTTTCTTTTGTTGTAGTTTATTTGAAATTGTATACAAATTATACAATATTGTATACTAATTGTACAATACATTCTTTAATGAATCGAAAAAAATTTCAGAAATAAGTGGGTTGTATCTGGCTTTTATTTTATTTTATATATTCTTGAAATTTAGCCACTGATGATACCAACAACTGCAATTGGAAACAATTAAGAGATTAGTCGAAACTAAGTTGTCAGAAGTTTATATCACGATAAATGTATGATCGAAACTAACCCATCGAAACTAGAATTATTCCCGACGAGTTACCGACGATTTATTTTTGGACGAAACAAATAATAAGTTCCGACCAATATCCGACTAGTACTTTTGTCGGAAATAAGGAAGAATTTCTGACGATTCGTCGGAAAAATGGTATTTCCTACTGGAGTATTAGCGACGCCTTCCGACTAGGAATATTTCGTCGAAAACAGTATTTCCGACAAGAATACAGCTTTTACCGAAAATTTCCATTGTCGGAAATCATAATGTGTGTTGTAGTGAATAAACTCACCCTCAGGGCCCCGTTCCACACGATCGAAGCCTGCATTATCTGAACCACATAGAACAACAGAAAGAACCATCCGTGTTAATCTTAACCTAGGGAGGTTCTTGTGGCCTCCAAACCACCAAGTGAAATTTTAGAGCAGCCTGTCTAAGTTCAGAGATCCCTAATAATCCAAAATTAGACTATTGGAGGTGGAGTTAGAAGAGGAAAAAGCAAGGAACTCTGACTCCTTTAGGGAGACCACAAAAAAGTGTTTCAGTCTTTGGAATGAACACAGATGACGTGTCCTTGCGATGTATTGTTTGCAGATAAGGTTTCTATATTCCCAACGTTTGACGGCTACATGGAAAGAGCTGAAGAGAGGAAAATTCTTTTACACACCAAGGTGCAAGTAAATTGAGCAACTAATATGTAATATTTTGATCCGATCATTCACATTGCATACATTATCATGCATGTATTTTAATACCGTTAATAAAATTGAAACCCAAAAAAATAGTCATAAGCGTTTCAAACAAAGAAGGTGAGGACTTGAGGTTGAATAAAATGTAGTCTTATTATATGCGCTTAATTTGATTTGATCAAAAATGAAAATGAAATGAAGGAATTTAGGGTCTCTAGTTTTCATTCGATTTTCACATATAGTGATTTGAGGACTTGCACATTAATGATGCAAATGCATCTTTGTGCGTAGAATCCGCTCCGAAAAAAGGGGATGTTATTCGCGAACTTCAGCGAACGGATCCAACACGCGCAACAGATGCAAAGAAGGCCGACAAGATGCCGAGTAGTTCTAGTCGCCGCTTTGCTAGAATATTGTCTGATCAGACAATTGTGAATTATGCGGAGAACAGTATTGACCCTCTAGCTTTGGCTTGGACCAAAGTTCAAATCTCCCGATGTCTACCCCTAAGTTCAAATCTTTTTCACCCGATGTCTACCCCTAATTAAATTTACCCTATCAAAAAACCAAAGGTGTACATACTAATAGGAGTAATAGCGTAAAAAGAGGTGGGTAACAAATTATGCCCTACATACATATTGACAAAGCTAGAAGAGACATAAGACATTAATAGTTTGGACCCTAAATAAAAAATCGTTGCATATCAAAGGTGTTGTTGGCGGGACAAATTGAAGTCCATATATGTTGATGTTTGTGACTAAAAGAGTGGCAAACAAGGTTGGGTTGGCATGTGAGCACTAGTAGCCATCACCCCCACAAAAGAATAAGAACCAAGCCATGTGATTCCTAGCTTTTATTCTACAAACATGTGAACATCATCATCCTAGCTTAACTTCTGTATATTTTCAAACCACATATTTTTGTCTATATAGCCTGCTTTCCAAGTATTAGGATCCAAATGTTTTCACTGTGTTATAATTTTGGCAGAGTGAAATTGACACCCTCTGCCTTTCTCAAATCAAATTTTCTTTTAGTTATGTTCATTACAAATTAATCATGAAGAGGGTATGATTTATATAAACAAGAGATACCAACATCAGTCCACATTATGGTATTCATTTTGTGGGTGAGCAAGCTATATTTGCCAATCTATTATCAATAGCAGCAACCAAACAGGCAAACACAAACCTAAACCAGCATTCATTTTATTAATTGGGTCTGCATGGGCTTGAGAATTAACAAAGGACCCAAACAGAAATAAAAGGCCAGTCAAAGCTTGTCAAATTAAACATCATACATGGATTAAATGTGGTCAGCCAAAAATTTAAACAATGAGTGGCATTGACCGTTATCATTGTTCATCAAAACCTACAGCCGATGAATGTGTATTCATTAATAAGCTCTCTTTATGTGTTTACTCTAATAGAACTAGAAACTGCCTATATGTCGGAGGGGTTTGACTGTCTGAGAGTTATGGCTTATGGGTGGGTAATTAATTAGAAAACTTGAATTTGTAGATTAACAAAAATTATTTGAGACATTGAGAAATTATTATTTGTACCCAAAACATAGATGAGTTCCTGTTGGGTTACAGATACTTTAGCCATGTTGATCCCACTTTTATTCTCAAATTGAGTATCTTGAATTTGATTCTTGTTTTCTCAAATACTCAACAAATTACCTAATGAGAAATCTCACAATAGTTTCATGCCTATGATAAAGATTTATTTGCCAAACTTCTTCTTCTGTGTTGGTAAATATGGAAATGAAGAAATGATTGCGTTTTTAGAAACTTAACTCTTAAGTCTTTTGATACAGTTCAAGTGGCTCTTCATTACTTCCATTCCTACAAGAACCATAACTTGGGGCTTGGTGGATTTTCTACTCAAAACCCTCTTGCCATAATTAAATGGCATCCACCACCCCCGAATTTTTGTAAATTAAACTTTGATAGCTCTGTTAACCATATGAACTCGACTGCTACTGACTTTATTATCAGAGATGATAATGGTCAGTTTGTAGCTGCTGGTGCGAAAAGAGTTGGTTCCTCAAGTGTTCCAACAGTTGAAGTTGTTGTTTTAAGAGAAGGACTTCTAAAAGCAAGAGAAAAGCACATTAAGAAGGTAATGGTGGAAGGAGACTCAAAGTTGGTGATTGACTGTATTAATGGCACTTGTGCTACCCCTTGGAGACTCAAGACAATGGTTCAAGACATTAAGCAAATATGTGAATGTTTTGAGAGCTGCTCTTTTCAAAATGTTTTTCGAGAAGTTAACTTCCTGACATATGCCTTTGCAAACTTCGGTCATATAAGCAACATAGATATTGACTTGGAAAGATCTTGTCCTCTTCATACTAGAAATGTTTTATTGTTTGACTGCTTAGGTTCAAGTTGTACTCGAGGTTTTATTTTGTAATTTACTTTTTGTATCAAAAAAAAAAAATGGTTTCATGACTCAAGTAGCACTTCAACCTTTGAAGCAACTTTAGGAAATATTTTCCTTTTGTGTGAAGATCATATGTATCCTCAAAAATAGAAAGAGGAACCTAACCATGAGATGCTCTTCTAGTCCATTATCCCCTAAAATTCCACTCTGTTCACTAGTGTCACAATCACCAAGTGACATGGGACATTCCCATTTCACCCAATGACCATAAAGATTCCCCAAACAACTTGAAAAGGCATCATTTCAAGTCTGTCAAAAAAAATGAGAAGAAAATAAAGAAATTCACAACAGTAACTGTTCTATCTTTTCATCATCTGCTCATTCTGCTTCTAAACAATGAATTTTTACATACAAAAATTAGTAAATTACATCCCTTTATATACCAAAATCTACCACCTCCCTTTGTGTTTTTTTTCTTAGCCTAAAAATTATAAAAAAAATTTGAGATTACTGAGGAAGAAAATGAAAAAAGAAAAAGAAAAAGAAAAACTACCAAACGACGTCGCTGCAAACAAAGTCATCAGAATTTCCGACAGAATCTTCGGGCCACGAATCCCGAAGAAGCTTGAGCAGCAGCTGCGCCTTCCGCTTGGCCCGGTCCGTGCAATCACTCTGCACCAGCAGCAACAGCTGCGTCATAATCCCCGCCGCCACGGCGTCGTTTTGGCTCTGCTCCGACTCCGAGCACAATGACAATAATGCCCCCGCCGCGTACTCCGTCGCCCTGTCCGAGATCTTCAGTATCGTCTTCACCAGCAGCGGCACCGTCAGCGCGTGCGCCGCGAACGCTGCGCAGCCCTCGGGGACCCTGCACAGCAGCTCTATCGTCGCCAGCGCCCTCTCTGAGTCACATTTCTCGAAGTCCGCGAGGGTGTTGATCAGCGTCTCCGGCGCCCCGGCTGCGACGGCTTTGTCGCGCGTCTGCTTCACCAGGCACAGCGCGAAAAGCGCTTTGATCCCGATTTTCAAGGCGCGTGGATGGGCGATCGGGTTGCGGAGAATCTCGATCACGCCGTGGTGGATTTCGTCCACATTGCTGATCTGCGCCCGGAGCTCCGCCGTCCGCGACCCGGCCAGGAGGTTCTCGATCAACGCGGCCGAGTTGACCCGGACCTCCATCGAGTTATGGAACAGGAGCCGCGCCAGGAACCCGACCCGGTCCGGGTCCGACGCCACCGCCACGCAGTCCGACTCCGCAAGCGGCAACATCACCAGAAGCGCCAGCGCCTCGCGGTTGAGCTCGGAATCCGGGCCGGAGTCGCCGAAGACAATATTCACGAGGATTTCCCGCGCGCTGATATGGGAGGAGATTATAGCCCGATTCTTATCCAAATCACGAGCCAGGCCTCTGAGGCGTCGCAGCGCGGCGAGCCGGGACGGGTACGGGTTGGAGTGCGACCCGGCCTGCGATAAGAGCGACCGGACCAGAGTCGGGTCCGCAGGCTGCTTCGGCGTCGGGATTCTCTCGACGCCGAAAGAGCGGTTGGCGACGCACCACTCCTGGATGAGCCTGCGGAGCGTGTGGTTGGGAATAAGAGTGAAGTCGGCGAGTTGGGTCCGGGTGACGGGGCAGGTGGTGTTGCCGGTGGCGACCCAGGACTCAATGCTGTGGCGGTCGTAGGTCTGGCCGGTGCTGATGATAACCGGGTCGCGCATGAGCTCTAAAGAGATCGGACACCTGAAGTGGTAGGGAATCTGCACCCCGACTAAATCCAGCGGCTCTAAACTGCCCGGCATGGTTGCTAAATCGGAGAAGGCTCTCTGTGAAATTTTGGTGGGTTTGGTTTTGGTGAGGTTTGGGTGGTTTTATATTAGAGAGGGACCGAATGGAACAGAGAGACATACCCAACAGGGGCTAGAAGGGGACTGGACTACTGGTCTCTTCTCTGACTCTTTTTGGCCACACGTGTGGCCGTGGCGCTGTGCAATTTTTTAACTAAATTGTTTGTTTGTTTTTTTTTTGTTATGGTTATGGTTGGGTCCGGTCAAATTGAGACGTTGGACTGGGGGTCATGGTGGGGCCTGAAACCAACTCAGGCTTGCAATTCTGATATCTTACTCCTGTGTAAATCATGGAATTGTGTTAACGTGACTCGCTCCTCCACCATTCGACTGTTTTTAGAGGTTGATTGGGCGACCAGCATCGTTCATTCGTTTCATTATGGGCAGGTAGTGCTCTTTGCACTCATGCCCTTCTTCTTTTAACAATCTTTACACTTACCATAGTTAAAATATACCGTTTCTTCTACACATAAACGTATGACGATCTATAGAGTTATTTAGAGTGATATAACAAATTACATTGAATTTACGACATCACATGTAATTTTGTACCAAGTAAAGTAAAGTAGTAAACCTCCTATGTGCATATTGCTAAGATGTTCAGACTTACATAGCTTATAAAATCGTACGTATTACTGTTTAAGATTAGTGTTGTTTTGTTCTTTGTATATTGTAACTATAATAATAATTTGCTTAGTCATGGATTCTATATCTATGTTCTCTTATGATTTCACATCCAACTTGTTTTGACATAAAGCATAGATAGGATCATAGGAAAGCAATTTTACAATGGACATCAACTCATGTTTCTTGTTTTATACTACATTTTAATCTTGATATCTTTATGTTTTATAGTAAGAAATCCAAAAGTAAAAGTAGTGGCCATAGTCAAAAAGATAAATTATTTTTTACATTTTGATTTGTATAAGTTAATTTACGCTGATAATCACCGATCCATAACGACCAACACTTATTTATATCTTGTAAATTAAGTAAGATAGATAAGATATAGTTGTTCAGACAATCAGACCTATGAAATATACTTGTTCAAAGTCCAAATCTATGTAATTAAGGTAGTGGCCCTAAAATGAAGTGCACAAGTGAAGTGAAAGTTACATAGACTATCAAAAACCAAAATAGAAAGGGTAAAGAATAGGAAAATAACAAAAACTAGAAGGGCAGGAGCAATAATTCAGAAAGATACGAGATCAATTAGGTTTGAATGGTATTCAACGGTCAAAGATGAACAGTTTAAGAGAGGGAGATTGTGAGAGAGAGAAAGAAATTGCGGGTCCAGGTTGTCTAAAAGTGTCCACCATTTTTTTTTTTTTTTTTTTTGTGTGAGAGTGTGGATAACATCAAAGAGAGGAGGGGGAGGGTGGTAGCTGGAGTGGTTCCAAAAAAAGTGAGAAAATGATGCTGGTTAAGGTGGGACCTGGTGGGGGTGTCTACCTTAACATAATGGACGATGAACAGGGGGATCACAGTGGTGCTGGAAATTGGATCTACTACTGCACTGTACTGCACTGCACGCTATGCCAGGCCAGCAGTTCCGTGCTCTGCCCATTTTGTACTCAAAGGCAAATCCCACTCTTCTCTTTTTTACCGGAAATGAAGAGGTGAGGACCTCTTTTTCGGCATGATGTACGGCGAAGACTTTGATTTAGGGGGTTTAAATAGTTTAAGTGGATAAATCAAGCGGAGTGACACTCCTTAAATTCAGTAAATTATAATACACATTTTTACTTTCTATTTTTAATAACTTAAATTTTTATCCGTAATAACTTAAATGTTGTCTTTTTATGAGAATGATGACTGAAAATAAAAAATGGGAATGTTGATCATAATTTGGGGAGTGTAAATTTCACTTCACTAAATCAAAGCGCCAGAAATTTGACTGGTTAAGAAAGCAAATATGAATTCTTGAATGCGAAGAGAAGTAAAATTGTAGAGCTCTAGTCGATTTGGATGGAAAGATATTATAAAAAGATATGAAATTAGGATTTTGTCTTGGTTTAATGAAGGAGAATGAATATGTCTTTTTGAAACGGGGGCGGCAATTCATTGATTGTAGAAGTTACATAAATTTAACTCATCCAAAAAAGCTACAAGTCATCAGCAGGAAATTCAAATTTGGCAGAATCTTAACAAATGGGCACGACTGATGAAAATTAAAAAAATCAAAGGGGTAAATTTTTTAAATTAAGAAAACATAATTAAACTGAAATCAAGATAACCCCAAACCTCACAAGGATAAAATTAATTTAATCCTAATTTTAATCAATAGACCATTAAGTTACTCAGACAATTAGTTGATTCAGTAGGTAATCATGCTCAAAGACGTTGGATCTAGATCGGCATGCTCATTAGTTTTCACCTCCAAATTGAATCCAATGATAATTTTGCACAACTAGATGCAACCGTACAGACTAATTGGCTATCAAAGCATGTTTTGAACTTTTTATTACACATTGCTCAAAAGTTAATTAACACTACTAGGACAAGCACTTTAGCCGACGAAAAATTTTCGTCGGCCTGTCAGCTTAATTCGTCGGTTAAGATCTTAGCCGACGATCTTTCGTTGGCTAAGATTTCGTCGGGAAAAGGTCGTCTGTGGTGACTTTAGCCGACGACACATGTAGAAGTCGTCGGCTATAGTCCAGAGTTTAGCCGACGAAAAAAATGTCGTCGGCTATAGTCTAGACTTTAGACGACGAAAAAATGTTGTCGGCTATAGTCCAGACTTTAGCCGACGAAAAAATTTAAGGTATTCGTCGGCTATAGTCTAGCTTTTAGCCGACGAAAAACATGTCGTCGGTTATTTCTCCGACTTTAGCCGACGAAGAATTTAAAATATTCGTCGGCTAAAGTTTGTAATTAAAAAATAAAAATAACTAAAGCCGACGAAATATAGTCTATTTTGTCGGCTTTATAGGGATTTAGCCGACGAATTAAAGCGTATTTCGTCGGCTAAAACTTTTTAAAAAAAAAAAAAAAAAAAACTTGCCGAACGAATTAAAGCGTTTTTCGTCGGCTATAAGTCCATTCCAGTAAAAAAAAAA
>NW_004443431.1:54443-58989 GCF_000184155.1 Fragaria vesca subsp. vesca
CTTGTAGTCTGCCCAGCATACAAGCAGGCGGATTCTCAAAAAAATGGTGTCCCGAGTTCAAAGTGTGCCCATAATGGGCCAAGTCATCTACCATATTGCATTCTCGGTAGATATGGACTATAGAGCAATTTCAGTTCCTTAACTAAAGAGCTTTGCACGCTGTAAGAAGGCCATGAAGAGGATGAGTATCATCTCACTCTCCTTTAACCATATTCATCACTACAAGAGAAGAATCAAACTCAACTAAAATATGGGTAACATTTTGTCATTCTGCTAATTTCAAACCAATGTAAATAGCTATCAAAAAAAAAAAGAACGAGGAAGAAGAAGATTAGAGCGTCTTTAGCAATGTTAGCCCTTTTTAAGTTAAATTTTAGTCAAATTAGCTAAAATGTCATTTTGGCTAGCCACTGTAGAAATATGGCTGCATCAATGCTCTCTATTTTAGCTAGCATTACATCAACATTATTTTTCAAATAAAAATTAAATAGTTTAAATATATTTATATATCACATAAAATATCTTACAAGGAATGCATCAAATTTTATCTAGCCTCTTATGAGTCATCTTGTTATTAGCTAACGAGATAACTAAAAGTCATAATAGCTCAAGTTTAGCTAATCTGTTGAAGCTCCTAAAACATCTAAAAAAGCTAAGCACGCTCTCTAAAATAGCTAAGGAATTAAAGTAGAAAGGCTGTTAAAGATGCTCTTATCTTCACTTTCAGGTGACTTTCATACACATGATTTTTGGTTTTTTTTTTTTCGCTTTGATTCGTGCACTTACTAAAAATTGTCGGCATTGTTTAGATGCATGATCTAGTTGTAACCAACTAACCACTTTGTCTAATAGTTGTCATTTTACATTTGAAACAGTTTATATAATTGGATACAGAATAACATATGGGACAACTTCTGTGAATCTGTGATCTAGCTTCTTCCCCATATAGTAATTCACCTTCTAATTTTACATTTCCTCGTGCTAAATTAAGATCGAGCTCTTTCCCAGTCCAAAGAGAAAAAGATCGGGCTCTTTCATTTAATTTTAGGGTAATTGAACAAACGACAACTCGACTACTGCAGAGCATGTTCGGAAAAGTCGTGGAAAATGGGGAACCAGGTGTGAAAGAAAAAAAAGTACTGTTTCAGAGTAAAACCCTATACCACTTTCCAGATAAGCTCCGATAATAAGCCAGAGATGCATATATTTCAGGCTGACCGGATCGTGTTGTTGAGTCAGAGATGAACAGCAACCAAAAACCCAACCACGCTGGCCCGAGCCAAGAGGAGCCAAATGACCGTCCAAAACGGTGTCGTCTAGCGGTGGGCGCCAAACACACGGGTAGTCTCGGCGACCCTGTTGTCCCCGGTCAACCTGGCAAACCCAGCTCTGCTGCTACACCAGTAGTACTTCCCGTCTCACCATGAATTTCTTCTTTTTTACTAGTTCTCCCTGCACGTGCGCTTTCGCCTCCGTCGCACGTGTTTCCAGCTCCCTCCCAGTCCTCTGTTTATTCTTTTGACCGCATGCTTGGCTTTGCCGACTACTCCATTGTACGGAACTCTGAGCCCCGGCTTGGCTTCAGAGAGCGGGAAATCTAAGGTGTGAAAACCTGAGATGAACAGTTCCCGGAATTTGAGTTCAATGGTCAATGGTACGAATCCGATAAATATGCATTATTAATAAGCATGTCGGTACGTGAATGTGGTTAGGGTTTTGGGGCCGGAACCCTAGATTCAACTAAGACGACGTACTATATATTACTCTAAATACTTGTTCCTCTGGAGCACACGTACTGCAGAATCCTCGGTTTTACCATGTTAGGGTTTTGGGAGCAAAACCATTAACGTATGAGAGTGGCAAGTTTGTAATAATGATATCTATGCACGAGAACTACGTACTTAGTTACTTACCATATAGAATTATTGATCGACAGTGTTGATGAAGGTGAAGAAGAGATGTTTGACGATCGATTTGACAAATGACAACGATCGTTTGATCTCCTAAAGAAAAACTGATTGGAAGAAAATGAAAGGTTTTAATGAAGACTTTATAATAAGAATCGATTTTTAAATCAAAGGTTAAATAAGTGTTTTAAACTTTAATTGATATCTCTCCAAATTACAATTTATATGTCATCCAACTGTTAATTTCAAAGTCTTATTACTTAGTCATAATTATAAGATCTTTATTGGAACTTCTCATGAATATGAATATAAGGATCTCCTCTAATTGTAGTAATATATATATATATACAGTCCGTGTAACACCCTGACCCAGGTGTTAGAAGAATAAACGAATAAAATAACTAAGGAAAACCTAAATCGAAACGGAGGTAGGATCTCAAAACAAACAAAATGTTTGTTGTGTTTAGAAACTAAATTTATTTTGTTAATTTACGGCTGCACCCAAAACTTGATCGGGCTGCCTACGTACCTTTTTAAAGGGATCAAGCCACTCGTAGTTCATCATTTTAATCTACTTCTCTACCTACACTAACAACATCACATTTACCACTATAAGTCCAAAATCAAAACCCTACTTACAGCCTCTCAAGAACCATTTCATGATACACACCAAATTTAATATGTTTTCTTCTATACCCATTAAATCAAATCAACCCGGCCATACAAAGCCTCATGCATCATTAAAACTATACCAATTTATTATCATTCTAATATAAAGTTTCAGGAGAATAATTAAACTCATCAACTTAACCAAACCCCACATTTAACTCGCAAAATAACCTACTTAAGTGCCAAAGAGTATATATATATACACCCCATCAAAATTCCATTAGAATAATATAAAACTCAACTTATGCAAATCATCAAACATTCATTCTTTCACCTTGAACCCAAGCTTACGAAACATTCTAACTAGATTTACTAAGGACACCCAATGGATGTACTATGGACACCCATTCAACTAAATCCAATCTCAAATCCATACATAACACTCCAATATCCACTTCAATGCATAAGCACAATCCAACTATAACTCAATAGTTAATATTCATCCTAAACATAGACCAATCCCAGAAACCATAACTACAACTACCACCGCCGCCGTGAACAATGGCCACCCACGGTGGTCACACTGCCTAGAACACCACATTCTCCAAACTCCACCAATATTGACTTCAAGCATCTCAACCTACTCCTTCAATTCCATACACTAATTCAAAAGTCAGAAACTACAAAAACAATCGCCACTAATGCCGTGCACAGCAGCACACATGGCGGTCCTCCACTGCCAAAAACCCAACTTCTTCATCTCTCAACCAAACACGAATTCAATTATACAAAGAGGTATAGCTCGAAGAGAAAATCAACTTTGATACCTGAGTCTACACCAAAGCTCACTGGAATCCGTCGAACTCTCGCCGGAAAATTTAAAAACTTCTCCTCTTCTATTCTCCCTCACCTGACCTTGTCTCGACAAGCTGAAGTCACAGGGACGTCGAGGATGAGGAGAGGAAACTATCCACACCGGTGAGATACCACGACTTGGCCGGAATCGTAAACTCGCCGGCGAACCCAGCCTCTCCTTCTCCACTTTGAATCTCTCTCTCTCAACCTCTTCTGAAGAAGCTGAGGACATAGAGAAGGCCACGAGGACGAGAGGAAGCTTCCGCTACCATTCTTCCTCCTCGCCGTCGCCGGTTAATTTAAAATTTTCGTCGGCTATGGTCAACTTTAGCCGACGAAATTAATATTTCGTCGGCTGAATAATTTTTTTCGTCGGCTATAGTCTGTGAACTTTAGCCGACGAAATTTTTAAAAGTTTAGCCGATGAAATTTTTAAACTTTAGCCGACGAAATTTTTAAAATGTTAGCCGACGAAAAAACGGCTAAAGTGCATTATATTTGCAGATCTAGACAACAACTCATCTGAGAAAAAAAAAACAATACGTAGAACCTTCAAACGCAAAAAAGTCGTGAAATAAGATATGACCAGAATGGTGAAATACGTCTACGGTTGAAAAATCACAGTATTCTGGTAAAGTCTCGGTGCCGATAGTTGACTTACCCTTATTATTCACTATGCTGCAGATTTGGCATTTGATGTCTGATTGACTATTGTGATACCTTTCCGGAAACGTAACGGCGCTACGAGTCAAATTCATTGCTTATGCCATGATGTATAGGCTTTTTTGGCCATCCGAGTCCGTTTAGGGCTTCAAAATGTAGTTTTCTTATTTTCGATTAGAGTTGACCGTTTCGATCGAGCCCTTAACGTTGTCGAATCCAGTTGAATTTTTTATCATAGACATCTTTTATCATAATGATCATATCTAACAGTCGAATTTTGGTTTGTGAATTTTAGTCATCGGAATCACAACGTGTCTACTATTTACCGTTATTCGGGTTTATGGGGAGCCCTATCGTCGGAAGGTAAATGTCTCAAAATTTTTATATGGGCAGTTGCGTTTCATCTACGTGAGAGTTTTTTGTGTGGAAGGTTTGACCAAACTACGTAAGATAGAGGGAGATATGAGCGTTTTTGTGTGATAAGTGACGATGGATTATGGTTGACCGTTTCG
>NW_004443431.1:59704-60730 GCF_000184155.1 Fragaria vesca subsp. vesca
TTTATAAGGTTTAGCCGACGTAATATATAGTTATTTTTTAAATTTTTTATAAGGTTTAGCCGACGAAATATAGTAAATTTCGTCGGTTATAGTTATTTTTTAATTATTTATTACACACTTTAGCCGACGAATATCTTAATTGTTTCGTCGGCTAAAATCTGGGAAAAAAACCGACGACATGTTTTTCGTCGGCTAACTGTGGGACTATAGCCGACGAAAAAAAAAATTTCGTCGGCTAAAGTCATCACCGACGACCTTTTCCCGACGACACTATAGCCGACGAGCCTTCGTCGGCTAAGATCTTAGCCGACGAATTAAGATAACAGGCCGACGAAGGCTAAAAGCTTTCTGGTAGTGGAAGGTTCTAAAAGCTTTCCCCCTTCTCTCCAGATTCTTCCCCCAAAAATATCTACCTCCCTTTCTTTCTTTTTTTTATACCCTTTACTGAAATAGTAATTTACCGTTTTTAGACCATCACTTTTTCATACGAACTCCGATTTGAGCGTGCCACGTGTCCACGAACTTGTATTAACGTCCTCTACGACTTCCATGAAGGAAGTTCTCCCAAATTATCAACTTAACAAAAAAGTCAACTTTTTGGGTCCTTTACGGTAAAACGATTACAAGAAAAACAATAATTGAAAATTTACTGTAAACTTCATAAATTCACAGAACATAGCTCATCGCTTCGGAAAATAATCCGGACATACCGGTGAGCTCATATAAACGTGTACCACGACTTCGGACTTTTAAATCCACTATTTACCCATTTTCAAAAAAGCTCGAAAACAACCTTGAGCAATCACTATTTAAATCTCCGAGCGTGAATAAAGAAAAATCCGCGGTAACTCGTAACCCCAAACAGTAACCTTTTAGGTACGGGGTATTATAGTCCGTTTCAGATACGGACGTCCGCACCGCCTTAAAGTGCGGACGTCCCTCCGTTCGCCACTGTACGGCGCCGGCGAGGGCGCGCCTCCACCCCAGCAGACTCCAGCAGCGTCCCCGACCACTTTCCCTCATCGG
>NW_004443431.1:60750-72630 GCF_000184155.1 Fragaria vesca subsp. vesca
CGGACGTCCGCACCGTTTTATTGTGTGGATTTCCGTCCGTTCAACACCGTACGGTGCCGCGCGAGGGCGCGCCTCCACCCCAGCGGACTCCAGCAGCTTCCCTGACCACTTTCCATCCCCGGCGAGTCCGCCGAATTCCAGTTTTCCGGCCAGATCACCCAAAACTTTAAATAAAGTCAATCTGGCTGGAAAACTGGAATTCGGCGGACTCACCGAGAATGAAAAGTGATCGGGGAAGCTGCTGGAGTCTGTTGGGGTAGAGACGCGCCCTTGCCGGTGCTGTACGGTGGCGTTAGGAGGGACGTCCGCACTTTAAAAGCAGTGCGGACGTCCGCACCTGATAATCCCTATATATATATATATATCCTGTTATTGTCAACCACTCAGATATCTTTTGAAACTGATCGAAAATTACTATGAGAAAAGAGAGTAACTTGTAGTTTATTATTTGTTTGTTTTGTTCCTTCAAAAGAGAGTGACCCGGGCACTAACACTAGCTTCTTGCTATCGTTTGTTATATCTAAGTGGAAGATACGTAAGGAGCATAATGTTAGCTTACTATTCCTGATACTAAATGATTTCATTGTCACATCAGAACCTAAACAAGAAGGAAACTTCCCATTGGTGTAGTTCTGTCAACAATTTTATATCCTAGCTAGAAAGTGATCATTCCTACCGGAAAGCAATATTAATTGGCAAACATTACAATTCTCTTCAATTTCTCATCGATCAGGGAAAGTTGACCAATAATCAAACACCCGCTGAACTCCCAACTACATATAAACGAACAGAATCTAGAAGAAACCTCTGTACAGTTCCCTCACTGTTTTGCTTTATTGTTCAGTAACTTTAACATTTTCTTTTCAGTTCCACCACCCTTTAATTTTTACAAATTAAACTTTGATGGCTTTGTTAACCATATGAACTCGGCTGTTATTGACTTTATTATCAGAGATGATAATGGTCAGTTTGTAGCTATTGGTGCAAAAAGAGTTGGTTCCTCAAGTGTTCCAACGGTTGAAGTTGCTGCTTTAAGGGAAAGACTTCTAAAAGCAAGAGAGAAGCACATCAAGAAGGTAATGGTAGAAGGAGACTCAAAGTTGGTGATTAACTTCATTAATGACACTTGTGCTACCCCTTGGAGACTTAAGACAATAGTTAAAGACATTAAACAAATATGTGAATATTTTGAGAGCTGCTCTTTTCAACATGTTTTTCGATAAGCTAACTCCCTGACGGATGCCCTTGCAAACTTGGGTCACACAAGCAACATGCATATTAACTTGGAACGATCTTGTCCTCTTCAGATTAGAAATGTTTTATTGTTTGACCGCTTATGGCCAGGTTGTACTCGAGGTTTTATTTTGTTATTTACTTTCCTTATCAAAAAAGAAAAAACATTTTCTTTTCAGTACTGTTTTTTTTTATCAGTCAAACAACGAGTCTTTTGTGTGCCGAACTCACGACCTCATACTTATAAAGAAAAGTTTATGCCGCTAGACCAAATTGCATTGAGCTTCTTTTCAGTATTGTTATGTATTTTTTTTATGAATTATTATTAGTGTGTGTATATATATATATATATATATATATATATGTCTATTTAGCAGTGGAGTACGTGAGATAGAATTTACATATAAAACGAATTTCAGTACGTATATGGTGCAGGGTATGCACTTTCTTAGATTTTCTATTTAACCTAGTGCTACAACAGATCTTGTTTATGTTAAAGGAGCAAGAATTCTCTGCCAATGTAATCCAATAAAGTGATCGAATCAACTAATCAAATCTTTCTTTCTAGAGTACGCTTTAGTGTATTAAAAACTCTTGCAGCTCGTCTAAGCTAGTTCTCGAAAGCCAAACTTTTGGTTCAATTAGTCTACCAATTCTTATAGAGTATGTCACTGTGAGGTCTTTATGTCTCGATTATTGATAATATTCCCACGATAATTTATATGCCGTTTGGTTTCAACCTCAAAAATCAACTTTGGAGAAACTAAAAATTATCTCTATTTCAAATGTCATTCAGCTTTATTCTTTGTCATAAAAAGGAAGTCATTCTACTGAGGACCTTTAAGTTGAGGACTTAGTAAGGACTTTAGGACTTTCCGGCTTATTCCACATTTCGATCTTATATCCACATCTTGACCGTTCAGTTTATAGGTATTTATGAGTAGATCATTTCTCTAAATTTTCAGCTATATTGAAAATTGTTAAGACATTCATAAGTGTGATTTATCAATTATGAACTTGAACGGTTCATATTTGACAAATTTGGTTCGTCCATTAATTTGATCTAGTTTATTATCTTAACAAACACCAATTTGGCTGAAAATTTATATAAATGATATACTCATATAAACATAAAAACTGAACAGATGAGATGTAAAAATGTGATAAAAAATGAGTCTTTTAAACTATAAACAAAAAAGTCCTCAACTTAAAAATCATCACTAAAAAGGCTCCCGTTGTAGAAATATCAAAATAATTCGTGTAAAAATGGAAAGATAGATTTTGTGAACAGTGACTATATAGGGCCTTTTGGGATTTTTCTTTTCTTTGTGCGTGGTCCTTTTACTCTTATTACATTATCTGTCACATAATTGAAGCTTCTTTCCACGTGGGTGGTCCATTCCTACACCACGTGTTCACCTTGATTGTGATGCTGATGTGGTCCAATAAGCAAGTAAGGTCGATCTTCAACTACAATTATCACAAAAAAAATAAAATAAATAAATAAATAAAATACAATTCGTATGTGCGCGCCAAAGGTTCTCAACGTGCTTGAACTGTTTGTTCTAGATTGGTATTGTGGTATATATGGATTCAAATTTAAACACAACGAAAACAATTGCATGTGTATAAATGATTTTTTGTGTAAAATATTTGTAAATATTTATTTTTTTGTATGTGTAGGTTAAATATTATATATAGGTGAATAAAATATTTTCTTATTAGCACTATAATTGTATTTCTATATAAACCTCCTATATGGAGAAAAATATATATTGAAACATACCAAACCATATTGAATCATTATTTTCTACTTGACATCAGAGCTTGCCAGGTTCGATCCTCTTTTGAATTTACACCCAAAACACCACAAATCGCTATGTACCAAAAACCCCACAAATCACCATAAAAACACATAAATTCTCAAATCTCAAAACCAAACATGAATCCCGAATACATGAATCCCGAATCACACCACAAACAAATCGTTGCATACATCAAAATCATAATTCTCGTATCCTTGAATTTCAAAAACTAAACCTCCAAAATGACACACCAAATCAACTACCATACCACCGCACCATGCCGGTCTCTATGCAAACCAAATTCATATGCGAACTCAAAATGTCCGCTATGTGGATTATTAGGTCATAGCAAGCAACGTTGCTTTGAAACAATTGGGTACCTGTATTGATGGGATTTCACCTTGAAACCCTGAAAGAATCAAGCAAAAGCTGTCATAACCACTACAGAGGAAGACCAACCATCCAATGCCTCCAATGTCGCACAGTCAGGTTTGAGTGGTAAGGTATCTATGAATAGTTCCTGAATTATTGGTACAGGAGCATCAGATCACATGTGTAATGATCCTAGCCTCTTGAAAAAATTAAAACCCTCATCTCAAAATATTGTTTCTACCGCTGATGGTACTCCAACTCCGGTCACAGGAGAAAGCTCTTTTGTCCTATCAAACACATTAACCCTTGATTCTGTATTAGTCGTCTCTTCATTGTCATACAATCTTCTCTCAGTTGGCCAAATCATTCAAGAATTATCATGTATTGTCACATTTTATCCGTCTTTCTGTGTATTTCAAGACATTTTGACGTGGCGGATTTTGGGTTATGAAGTGAGAAAAGGGAAATTGTACTACCTAGATCTAACAGAGACAGGAGAGAAATATATGTAGTCTTTGGGTCAAGCTAATCTGGTCAATAGAGCTGAGAGTGCTAAAAAAAATGTGTGGCTTTGGCACTGCAGGTTGGGTCATCTAAACTTCGGTTATCTTAAGAAGCTGCAACCGTAATTATTTTCAGTTGTCGACTATTCAGATTTTCATTGCGACATATGTGAACTGACCAAGAGCCACCGTATTTCATATTCACCAAGCCTAAATAAAAGTCTTGTTCTATTTATGAAGATTCATTCTGACGTGTGGGGTTATGTAGAAATTCCTTCTCTTTATGGCACCCGGTATTTTGTGACATTTATTGATGATTGTACCCGTAGGACTTGGGTGTCTCTATTGAAGAACAAAAGCGATGTTTACTCTAGATTCAAAGAATTTCACAAGATGGTGTCCAAACAGTATCAACAGGTGGTTCGAGTTTTCCAGTCTGACAATGGCGGAGAATATATTAATTGTCCTATGCAAGAGTTTATGTAGTTACATGGAATTCGACATTAGACTTCAAATACTTATACTCCTCAGCAAAATGGATTGGCAGAGAGGAAAAATCCGCAGTTGCTTGAAGTTGTCTGTGTGTCTTTGTTTGGCATGAATGTACCTGTAGAATATTAGGGAGAAGCTATGACATTTGCTGACTACCTCATTAATTGTACCCCTTCTCTACAACAGCTTCAGAAACTTATCTCGATTCCTTCGTTGCCTAACTTGGAGCCTCGTGTATTTGGATGTACAGTGTATGTTCATATTCCAAAACCACAATGAAGTAAGCTTGATCCCCGTGCAAGGAAGTGTATTTTTGTGGGTTATGAAGATTTTCAAAAGGGATATAGATGTTATGATCCTCTTACAGACACCATGCATGTATCCCTTGATGTTTTTTTTTCATGAATCTGAGCCTTAGTACTCAGGGGGAGTATCAAAATCTTCCCTTCAGGGGGAGAGAGCATATGAACGGAATTCCCGAAATTTATTTTAATTCGAAGAATTTGAAGAATTTGAAGCATTTGAGTCGAGATTTAGAGTCGAAGAAACCACAAACAACAAAGAGACGCAAGAGAAGGACAAAGAGACAGAAGCTGTTGACGCTGACACAGGCCCACGTGCTGAGGCAGGTGCAGGCTCACGTGATGCCCAACCGAGCCAGACGAGCAACATCAGAGGAGAGACACAGGTGCCATGTGTCGTGCAGCTTGAGGACGACGACGACACATGTGTTAGACCACAGCTGGAAGGCACTCTGAACTCGCCACGTGTCGTGCAGCTAGTAGTTGACACGCCTTGTGTTGCAGATGGTGTCGGTAGAAACGAAACAACGTCTTTACAGGGGGACCCACATGACAAACCCATCAATTTAATTGCTGAGCTTTCAGATGTCGTCCCTGTAATTCTTCTAGGTCAGATAGTTTCCCTTTCTCTACACCATCAACCCAAGAATCTGCTGCGAATGTCCTCCTCAGGTACCTTTAAATTCAAACCAGTTATATGGGGTAGATAATATTGTAACTAGGAAATCACATAGGGTCACCAAGGGTATTCCAAAGAAATAATATGAACCAGACACCAAAGGCAAAGCTAAATATCCTATAGCTAATTACATGTCTAACCATAGGTTGGCTGGGTCACATACTCTTGTCATTAATCAATTATCCAGTGTTTCTATTCCTAGTACTGTACATGATGCAATGACAGATCTCAAGTGGACTCAGGCGATGAACGAAGAACTAGAGGCATTACAGAAAAACTCAACTTGGGATATTGTGCCTAAACCAGCTGGGAAAAAGACTGTTGGATGCCATTGGGTATTCACCGTAAAGTTGAAAGCATATGGAAGCATTGACATGTATAAAGCACGGTTGGTTGCCAAGGGATACACCCAGCGGTATGACATTGATTATGAAGAAATGTTTGCGACTGTAGCAAAGATCAACACTGTTCGAATCTTGATTTCACTTGCAGCAACTAAATCTTGATTTCACTTGCAGCAACTAAAGATTGGCTTCTACGATAGTTTGATGTGAAGAATGCTTTCCTCAATGGAAACTTGGAAGAAGAGGTGTATATGGACATGCCCCCAAGAGCCAAATGTAAACCTTGCGATGTCGGAAAAGTTTGTAAGTTGAAGAAGTCTCTGTATGGTTTGAAGCAGTCTCCTAGAGCTTGGTTTGGAAGATTCTCCAAATCAATGAAGACATTTGGTTATAGACAAAGCAACACGGACCACATTTTGTTTATCAAACGTAATCAGGGTAAGATCACCGCCCTGATTGTGTATGTTGATGATATGATTGTTACATGAGATGACCTAAAAGAGATGGAGGCTCTACAAAAGTATCTTTCAAAGGAGTTTGAGATGAAGGACCTTGGACAGTTGAAGTATTTTCTCAGAATTGAAGTTGCAAGGTCAAAGAATGAGATTTCTTTATCCTAGCGAAAGTATGTACTTGACTTGTTAGCTGAAACCGGAATGCTTGACTGCAAGCCTATTGAGACACCAATTGAGATGAATCACAACCTTGTCATCTATTCGAATCAAGTTCCAACTGATAAAGGAAGGTACCAACGTCTAGTAGGGAGACTTATTTATCTTTCTCATACTAGACTTGATATTGCTTATGTTGTGAGTGTGGTTAGTCAATTTATGCATTGTCCCAACGAAGAGCATATGGATGGAGTGTATCGTATTCTGAAGTATCTTAAGATGACACTTGGAAAAGGCTTGTTGTTTGAAAAGAATGGTGAATTGGAAGTTATAGGGTACACATATGGTGATTGGGCTGGTGAGAAGACTGACAGATGTTCTACATCTGGGTATTTTACATTTGTTAGAGGAAACCTTGTGACTTGGTGTAGTAAGAAACAAAAAGTCGTTGCAAGATCAAGTGCTGAAGTAGAGTTTCGAGGTATGGCACATGAAGTTTGTGAGATGTTCTAGATTCGTAATGTATTGAAAGAATTGGGTTTCAAACTCAAGAAACTCATGGACTTGCATTGTGATAGCACGTCTGCAATTGAAATTGCTCATAATCCTATTCAACATGACTAGACCAAGCATGTGGAGGTAGATCGGCATTTTATCAAAGAAAACTTGGACAGAAAAATAATTCGTTTCCCTTTCGTGTATACAGAAGACCAATTAGCAAATGTTCTTACGAAAAGAGTGTTAAGGAAAGTGTTTGACAACTCGGTTGATAAGTTGGGCATGATGGATTATGCACCAACTTGAGGGGGAGTGTAAAATATTTGTAAATATTTACTTTTCTTGTATGTGTAGGTTAAATATTATGTATAAGTGTAGGAAATATTTTTTTATTAACACTACAATTGTATCTCTATATAAACCTTCTATATGGAGAAGAATATACATTGAAACATACCAAACCATGTATATTGAATCATTATTTTCTATTTTTGTGCCTTTACTATTAATGAAAAAAGTGTAAAAGAGAAATATGCATATGCCTTTTCTTTTATTCCATTGCATCTTTCCTTGAACAACATTCTCATTCTATGATACCCTGCATTGTAACATTTATCATAGTGGTATCACGAAATTAATCACCGATATACGTACTTCTAACACTCTTCATAACTACTTTATCGGAAGCTTCTTTCCACGTGGGTGATTCGTTTTGCGGTACAGATGTAATAGCTTTAGTGAATATATAAAAGTGTCAAAGGGGCTAAACTTCAAGAGCTACATGTGACATTTATTCTACTGTTATTTGAGATTGTACGTTTAGTCGTTTAAACACATAATTGAGATTGTAGCTATCGATCAATCCATTTTCACCTAATGGAAATGTATGTATTGCTAACACTTTCACATTCGTATATACGAGATATGGAAAAGTGAAATGTGTGCCCAATTGTTTAACACACACACTACTGTTGTTGTATAATGTATCTTCATTAATCTTTGAATTATGGAATACTTAGAACTCTTAGATCTTGACTTGGGAGATATAGGCTTGGGTGAGTCGAAGAATTGAAGAAGGCTCTCTTTTTCCTGTGTAAGCAACCAATTTACATTAGGCAATGTACATTTTACACAACGTAGTTCTTGATAATAACAAATATTTCATTAAGCTGCAAACCACACGCCCATAGAAGAGGACAATTAGTCTATTACTATATATATTTATATGGATAATGTCTACGTACAATAAAAATGATCAAGCATATATGTGGATTGTGATGCAAGATATATAAGCAGTCAATTAAATTAACTCGATCAGGAATCGATTATTTAAAATGTGGTTTGCTTTCAAATGTGGCAACTGATACTCCAATTCTCATATCTAACTGCTATATCATCAATCAATATACGATGCCATATCATATGTTAACGTAGTGGAAAATGTAAGATCCCATTCCCGTTGTGTATGAACTCACAATCTCAGATAATTAGCAACCAATTAACTTAGGTCTAATTGGACATGATCGACTTTAATACGTGCGTGTTCTAGAAGGCTTTTTCAGTGCCTGAGTGATAATTATATTGTGAATATATGAATTTGAGTTGACTGATTGGATGGAAGATGACCTATTATTATTGTTATAGAAAGGTGTTAATTTGCATTTTTGGTGCATGCATGAGAAACTTTATTCTTACTCCAATATTCCAATGATAACTCTTTACATCGCCTTTGTATTATGATATCTTGTCAGTTGCGATACATTCTCATGATTATATTGTTTTTTTATTTTTAAATTATTATTATTTAGTGATAGAAAGACGACCAAATATAATCTAAATCAAAAGAAACAAAAATACCAAATAAAATTAGAAGTCTTTGGTAATCTATTAAGGTTAGCTAGAGTAGTACATGGTTTAGGGTTTCAACTATAGTTGCCGGGTCTTTCTAGAGTATTGCCTTGCATCATGTTCTTGAGAAGCGCGCCAACTTCGCTGCCAATGCGCTTGCTAATCTTGGTCACCAGTTTTCAATCTAGCTTATGGGAGTCAGGTTTTCCTGTGGGGCGTGCTGTGAATTTTGCATGATCTCTTCGGTGCTGGTGGCTCCCGGAGATCTGCTTTGTAATTAGTCTGTTAGCATAAAAGAAAAAAAGAAAAAACAATCTTTTAGAGCCTAGCTATAGGACCACCTGTTGTTTTGATACCAGTTGCAAATGAGTGCGATTTCCAAATTTGTTGCGTTTATGTACGTAAGAGATCAATGATCTTTGAATAATGATATCTAAATATTAAGCAGGAGAGTATTTAGTATAATACACAGAACGAACGCAAAGAAAATTGGTATTGTGAGATTATTTGAATCCAATTGGATAGAATCATGTCTCAGTATGCGATCATGTGAATTTGTCTGCAAAACTAAAACTAAAACTATATCCATATCTTAATCAAGCAAGTACTGTAATTAGAATATTTGCGTGTTTCTGTTAATGTTAATCTGTTTGTTTTGCAAGTTAGATGTATCGAGTTGAGGGATCCAGTTTAAGCTAATGTTAAAACGACAGCTTTTAGTACCTTGATTCCCCCTCCCCGACCTACACAAATCGTATATTATTCCAAAACCATCAAATTCTTAATCAGCGCTTAATTGATTAACTCAATCATCTAAGCCAACGACATACTTGTTTCGATCAGAGTGATTGATCACAGATTCAGAATAAGGATTAAGGCTTTATTCGAATCTAATTAAACACTTTGCTAAGTGTAAACTAATCTATCCATAATCTTGAACCCCTAAAACTAATCAAAGGATTTTAAGGTTTCTTGAGCCGTGCGCAAAACGGACTTGATTATATCTTAATTATTCAAACGGAATCAAGTGCCCTTGATTCATGCAGATATAGGTTAATTGATTTATGTAATTACTGGATCCCTAATTCCCAGATATAGCTGGCTTAGCTTAGTAGTGCACTACACTTCATACTAGCTAGCTTGCTGACCAAAGATGTTAGCTTTCCAAGCACATTAGGCGAATGACTGCAAATACAAGTTCAGATTCTGACATTCTGGGCTTAGTATGTGTTTCTGTATATTAATATTAGTATACATTGAATCAATGTGCCATAGCTAATTAGCTACGCTAATATACAAATCCTACATACTGAATCCAAAGCCATGAACCCTAAAGTAGAACTTATGCTAAACTGCCCTTATATCGTTTTCGAAACATCTCAGAAACTTTAAGAAATTAATCATATATAGGTCTTAAGCCTAGGGCTTTTTTAGAGTAGCTGGGCAAAAAACTATAAGAAGTGAGATTAATTTATATATAGCAGATACATATAATTGCAGGCTATCAATTAATCCTTTATTAGTACTGAAATTGCAAGCATATATGATACAGGCCATAATTTTATTTAGTACTCAATCATCAACTTCCCAGGATTTTGAAAACAGAAAGACGAATCGTAAAAGTTTAGGATTTTTTGCACCAACAATGTCTGAACACTTGGGTGACTGACAATATGGTACCCGAACTTACAAAGTTATCAAAATGGTACCCAAACTCAATTTTTAGTATCTATATAGTACCCACGGCCGATTTTTCGTCACGTTAACGTTAACATTGACCATAGGTGACATATGTGTGTTAAAATAATGATGGTAAAAAAGACTTTTGACTCTGACAAACCCTAAAATGAATATATTGAAAATTAAAATAATATTCACCAAAAAACTCTCTCTGTCTCTCTCTCCTGCCGCACAACCATCTTCCAAATCCATCTTAAACCCAGCAAACAAACAACAAGAAAACAAAATCTAGCTTTGAAATCCCAGCAATCGTTTAAGCCTGCTATGATTCCAAGGCTGATGCTACATCAGCAACAAGTAACCCATTTGAAAAAAAGTCATTTGAGAGAAGAAAGATTGATTATGTAATTGGCTTCAATTGGGAAGATTCCCATTTCAGCCATTAATCACAAATTGAACTGAACCAAATGCAAACTGATCACAGGTGATCCTTTTGATTGTCGAACTCCATAGTCGACCTCATCTAGTTCTAGCTCTCTTTCTCCATCTGGAATATTATCTTTCCCCATCTCAAATCATACCGGCACTGATTAGCTATGGGCATTGGAGTCGAGGCGTCATCCTACCTGAGATTGCTCCGACAACGTCGAGGCGTCATCCTCGTCCTACACTCGGAAATTGAAGTCTCAATCTTTTGAATTTGAAAGAGTCCAGCACCTAGAACTCTGTAAGGTAGATCGACGACAGAGAGAATGGAGGACAAATAAGTCTTTTTGCCTCACACTACCAGGACAAGCACTTTAGCCGACGAAAAATTTTCGTCGGCCTGTTATCTTAATTCGTCGGCTAAGATCTTAGCCGACGAAGGCTCGTCGGCTATAGTGTCGTCGGGAAAATGTCGTCTGTGATGACTTTAGCCGACGAATTTTTTTTTTCGTCGGCTATAGTCCCACAGTTAGCCGACGAAAAACATGTCGTCGGTTTTTTTCCCAGACTTTAGCCGACGAAACAATTAATATATTTGTCGGCTAAAGTGTGTAATAAATAATTAAAAAATAACTATAGCCGACGAAATTTACTATATTTCGTCGGCTAAACCTTATAAAAAATTTAAAAAAAATAACTATAGCCGACGAAATATAGAATATTTCGTCGGCTAAACCTTATAAAAATTTAAAAAAAATAACTATAGCCGACGAATTATGGCATAATTCGTCGGCTAAACCTTATAAAAAAAATTTAAAAATACTATAGCCGACGAATATAGTGTTTAAATATCGTCGGCTAAAGTTTCTGGGTTTTGAAAAAAAAAACTGCAGAAACTTTCGGCCACCTCCAATCACGACCAAAATTTGACAGAATCTTTCTCTCAACATTTCGAACAACTTTGTAGAAGAAGTCGAAGCTCAATTCTAAGCCTAAACAGGTCAATCGACTGAAAATATAAAAATCCCCAATTTTAAACCCTAAAAACTTCAAATCTTCGATTCTCTTCACACACACCGAATCGAGC
>NW_004443431.1:72650-75607 GCF_000184155.1 Fragaria vesca subsp. vesca
AAATTTCGTCGGTTAAACTTTTAAAAATTTCGTCGGCTAAACTTTTAAAAATTTCGTCGGCTAAAGTTCACAGACTATAGCCGACGAAAAAAATTATTCAGCCGATGAAATATTACTTTCGTCGGCTAAAGTTGACCATAGCCGACGAAAATTTTAAATTAGCCGACGAAGAAAAATTCGTCGGCTAAAGTGGACTTTAGCCGACGAAAAAAAAATTCGTCGGCCTGATTTTTTTATTTTCGTCGGCTAAAGCCTTTCTTCTGGTAGTGTCATTTAACAAGTCCGTTGATGGAGATTAACCACAGGTATTACGCAGATACTAAAAATCGAGTTTGGGTACCATTTTGATAACTTTGTAAGTTCGGGTACCATATTGTCAGTCACCCAAGTGTTCAGACACTGTTGGTGTAAAAAAACCCAAAAGTTTAACATGCACTGTTCACTATTTCTATATGTGACGAGAGATAGTTGAAAAACTACGTACAATGCATAACTTGGGGGATTTGGCTTAATTTGTAGTTGCAGGGGGAGCTCTCAGGAACTGGATTAACAGTCGGAGGTTTTGGACAATTCCTACCGATAATCGTATCGATCTGCCTGCACATAATAACAGGAAAATCCAGAAACTTTTAATATTCAAATTTAGCTTTGGCTCTTTTGTAAGAGTGTACTGAAAATTTAAAAACACTACTGTTAATTTACAACTGGGAATAACAAAAGACTAACGATGGGAATAACAAAATCTAAATTGGTACGTGATGAGCCATTGGGGGTTAAACAATAAAGAATGTACAAAGTTTTGTTTTGATTTTAGAATAAAGAAGCATCATACAAACCAAACCAAGTAGTCATTCTACTCATTCCAGAGTGAGACCTTGCATGCAACGTTGATTTCTGTAAAGATCATATATCAAGCTAGCTAGGTTAATTAGTTGTTCAACTTTAAAGTCTACAGTTCTATACCATCTTATGGTAAGGAAATGTAAAGAAAACTGGACTAAATTAAAAATGTCATTCCAGATAGAGTTCAGACCCATCTTATAGCTGCTGGGGCGCCATGCACTAACATTTGCTTTTCTGCAAAACTCATGTGTTATCTTCATTATCTTGCAATTCAACATTGCTAGGTAATCACATATTGAATTCTATGCTAATCCAATTATTGCATTCATATATGTTGCATTTACCGTGTAAAAGTGAACAGCGACGAAATTAGGCAATTGATTAGTCGCGGCTATACTACCTGGCAGGTTTGATCATGTTAAGCTAGCAACGGAGCTGAAAGCAGAAACACTATGGATGTTAATTAGCTAGGTTTACTAGAACAGGTAGTTCAATATATAACACGATCGACTTTGTTTTGTGCATCATCCGAGACGATTCGATCATCACTGTTAAGGCAGAGTCCCAGCTTCATCGATCCTAGTATATATTCCCGGCCATATATATACAGTTATGGATACCAACCATGAGGATACATTGATGGGAATGAGGCTGCAAGTGCAAGGTAATGAACAAGCTCTGAGGAAATGAAGGAATTTTCTAAGGTACCTATTTGTTTATGATACCTACATTTACCGATATGACAACAAATTTGTTGTCGTTTTGGTAATTAAAGATAGTTATTACTTGGGTAATTTACTATATGTCTAGATATTTATTGGTTATCGTACTGTTCACGGGAACAGTTTAGGAACAGGACGTTTCCAGGTTTTGCCCCTGGTTTGGGTATGGTTAATTTTGTTTCTACCCCTGTTGGCCACTTTCAACTTCTCTCAATAGAGAAGAGAAGTCTAGAAAAACCCAGACAAAAGAGAGTAGAAACCTAGACAGAAGAGAGTCTAGAAAAACCAAGACAGAAGAGGGGAAAAACCTAGAAGAGTGCGACAGAGAGAGAAAAGAAGGTCTTAGAGAAAGTGAGAGAGAAAAGAGAGCAAAAGCTCGATTCATATTCGAAAAGCTAGACCCAAAAACTCGATTTAGACCCTAAAGCTCGATTCAGATCCTAAACCCTAAAGCTCGATTCAGATCCGAGCAGCCCAAACTCAGAGCAGATCATCTTCTCTTCTTCCAGTCAACGCCATCATCTCTTCTGACAGCCAACCCTTCATAGCCGTTGCCGGAGACACACTTCCAATTTTGGATATCCTTTCTCGGTTGTTCTCATCTGCCTTTACTCATTTGGTATGTCTCATCTTTTTCTTTTCTGTACGTTTGTGCTTTTGCGGGTTTGGTTTTGATTTTCTTTTTGTTTGTTTTGATTTAATTTGGGTTTGGTTCGTTCTGCTGTATATGTCCTTTCAGATTAATCTGGGACTCTACTCTATTTTTTATTTAGGGAGGATTACAAATTGAGTTAGATGAATGGTAGCAACAAATATTGTTCTATTTACCTTATGGGGTTTGAGATTGTTTTGGTGTTTTTGTTTATGTAAAAATGGGAGAAATTGGAAGGTAAAAGAATTATTGAGATTAAGTTATTGTTATAGGCCTGTGACAATTGTGGATCAAACTGCAGAGAAGTATATGATTTCAGTTGGGTGCAGCTATTGCCACCCCACCAAATGTTATGTTCATCCCACATTTCAATTTTAAACTAAATATTCAAATACTAACCCCACAATCAATAATTTTTGTGAAAATATAATATTAAACTAAAATCTCTAAAATTTAAATAACAACAATTCTCTATATGTTTATACGAAAACAATTCTCTACATCTCTCAAATCAGATTTGAGAATCACTTCAATCTTCAATAAGGTGGTTATACAGTGTGGTGAGATTGTTATGTTCGTTCTTATTTTTATTTTATTTTATATTTATGGCTACTGTTGTAGTCTTTCACACACACACACACACACACACACACACACACACACATATATATATATATATTCATAATCGTAAAGAAAGAGATCGAGGAGAGCATAGGATGTGGTTTGAGAAGAACAGAGGT
>NW_004443432.1:0-1255 GCF_000184155.1 Fragaria vesca subsp. vesca
GTAGTAAGAGAGTTTCCGGATGTTTTTCCTGAGGAGTTGCCTGGTTTGCCTCCTGCAAGGGATATAGACTTCTCTATAGAATTACTTCCCGGAACTATGCCGATCTCTCAGGCGCCTTACAGAATGGCTCCAGCGGAATTGAAAGAGTTGAAGACTCAATTGCAGGAGTTGGTAGATAAGGGTTTTATTCGGCCTAGCATGTCTCCATGGGGTGCTCCGGTGTTGTTTGTTAAGAAGAAAGATGGCACCATGAGACGATGCATTGATTATAGGAAGCTGAATCAGGTCACAGTGAAGAATAAATATCCGTTGCCTCGGATCGATGATTTATTTGATCAGTTGAGGGGTGCCTCTGTTTTCTCCAAGATTGATTTGAGATCGGGGTATCATCAGTTGCGGATCCGAGAGGGTGACATAGTCAAGACTGCTTTCCGATCACGTTATGGTCATTATGAATTTGTGGTGATGCCTTTTGGACTTACTAATGCACCCGCGGCGTTCATGGATCTCATGAATAGGGTGTTTAGTCCATATCTTGATCGTTTCGTGATCGTATTCATAGATGATATCTTGGTTTACTCAAGAAGTGAGAAAGAGCATGCCAAGCATCTAAGAATAATATTGCGGACCTTGGAAAAGTCGCTAGTTATTTGCTAAGTTTAGCAAGTGTGAGTTTTGGCTTGATAAAGTGGGGTTCTTGGGTCATGTGATTTCGGCAGAAGGAGTTAGTGTGGATCCCCAAAAGGTGGAAGCAGTGTCGAATTGGAGAAGACCCACCACTGTGACGGAGATTCGTAGTTTCTTGGGATTAGCAGGTTATTATCGGCGCTTTGTGAAAGATTTTTCAAAGATTGCTACTCCTCTCACAAAGTTGACCAGAAAAGGGGTTAAGTTTGAATGGTCAGATCAGTGCGAGCAGAGTTTTCAAGAATTGAAGAATTGCTTGACAAGTGCCCCTGTTTTGGCACTTCCGGATGATAGTGGAGAATATGTGGTCTATTGTGATGCTTCTAGACGTGGTCTAGGTGGAGTTTTGATGCAGCATGATCGAGTTATTGCCTACGCTTCTAGGCAATTGAAGCCGCATGAGGGGAATTAGTCCTACTCATGATCTGGAGCTTGCAGCAGTAGTTTTTGCTCTCAAGTTGTGGAGACACTATCTTTATGGAGCCAAGTGTCAGATATTTACCGATCACAAGAGTCTTCGGTATGTGTTCACTCAGAGAGAGCTTAATATGAGACAGAGAAGATGGAT
>NW_004443432.1:20300-21429 GCF_000184155.1 Fragaria vesca subsp. vesca
GTGGGAGCGCTCATTAGGGATAGAGTCCCTATGTTGTGGTCAGACTGGGGTGAGGTCCCGCAGGAGGTTAAGGACATGGTCCACAACGCGATGTCGGTGAGTTTACAAAATAATATTATGTATTACATTGTTGATTTCTCGAAAAATTAAACCAATAAACGGTTAAATGCAGGTGTGGTTTGAGGTTCCCGAGCACCTGAAGGACAGCTGGGCCGACGTTGTGCATGGGGGAAGGTACGTTGGGAAGTTAATGAAAAACAAAATTGTATGTGATATTAATAATATTTCTAATATTTTTGTTGTATCTGTAGGTACAAGGAGTGGAAGAACGAATTGCGGACCCATTAGACTACGCACGGAAACGCACGTTCTGGTATCCCTGCTGAGTTCCATATAGGCGAAGGTGAGGGAGGCTAGTGACGAGGTGATAAGTGCTATAGTGAGGGAGACATGGCCGGACACGCAGGAGGAAGAGATGTTCGAAGCCATGTCCTGGATCGACACTTTGGATCCGACGATTGGGGAGAGGATCATGGGCACAGCCTTCCCACCGAGAGCAAACAACTTCTACTGCCGGGGTCTAGGAAAGAAAGGCGAGGGGGTCCTAAAGACCACTCCAGGATTTCAACGAAAGGCAGCCTCGACCAGCAGCAGGACCACGTCCACGACCACCAGGACGACTCAGCTAGAGTCGGAAGTTCAGAGACTACGAGAACAGCAAGCTGCTCAGGTTGTCTATAATGCCTCGCAGGCAGCCTATAATGCCGCGTAGGCAGCCTATGTTGCCGAGATACATGTCATCCAGCAGGCCCAGCAGCAGCAGATGTTCCAGTACATGCAGGACTTTACAGCTGCCCAGCTTCAAGGACTTCCGGCTCCGCCCATGCCTACAGCTATACCGCTACCCCAGCCGCCGCAACCTCCGCAGCAGCCCCCAGAAGCGGATATTAATTTAGACGATTTAGATTTTGTGTAGTTGATGAATTATATAGTTTTATGTGCTTGTTGTTGGTTATATGGAATTGTTTTGGTGTATTTTGCAGCTTGCTTGGAATGGTAATTCAGAAATTTCGGGGTTTTTTTTTTACTGGAATGGACTTATAGCCGACGAAATACGCTTTAATTCGTC
>NW_004443433.1:0-2130 GCF_000184155.1 Fragaria vesca subsp. vesca
AGGAGGGAGGAGGGAGGAGGACCGGGACCGGGAGAGGGAGGAGGGAGGAGGGAGGAGGTGGAGATAATTAGAAGGGAGGAGGGAGGAGGCTAGGGTTTCGCAGTTAAACCCGAAAACTTTAGCCGACGAAATAATTATTTCGTCGGCTAAAGATACGAATTTCGTCGGCTATAAACAAATTCGTCGGCTAAACCTTCTAAACTCGTCGGCTAAAACTTTGAAATTTGTCGGCTAAACTTTATAAATTCGTCGGCTAAACCTTTGAAATTCGTCGGCTAACCTTTGACATTCGTCGGCTAAAAGTATTTTTATACATTTGGCATGTTGTGATTGTGATGATCAAACTTGATAAACAGAAATCCGACCGTCAGATCTGACCATCATGATAAAATACATGTATGGGAAAAAATTCAACTTGATCCGAAAAGAATAAGGGCTCGATCCGGACGGTCAATCTCGTAAGTCAAACCCCTAAACGCACGGAAAAGGTCGTTCGACCGTCTAAATTACGTATTTTGGCCGGACCTCCAACTGAAAATAGTTTTAAACCGATGACACGCAACAAGTCGTATAAAAATTTTACGCAAAATAACCACCGAATATAGGGCTACTCATAGGGGGAAAAAATGAAAAATTGCATTGACCGCAACTATCGGCACCGAATATTTACCGGAATAGTGTGATTTTTCAACCGTGGATGTATTTCAACATTCTCGTCATATCTTATTTCATGACTTTTTGGTGTTTGAAGGTTTTACGTATAGTTTGTTTTTGAAACGGAACATTTACATAACACTTGGTAAACAAGTTATACAACATTAGTATGCATGTTGTGATTGTGATGATCAAACTTGAGAAACAGAAATCCGACCGTCAGATCTGACCAGAATGATAAAATACATGTATGGGAAAAAATTCAACATGATCCGAAAAGAATAAGGGCTCGATCCGGACAGTCAATCTCGTAAGTCAAACCCCTAAACGCACGGAAAAGGTTGTTCGACCGTCTAAATTAAGTATTTTGGCCGGACCTCCAACTGAAAATAGTTTTAAACCAATGACACGCAACTAGTCGTATAAAAATTTTACGCAAAATAACCACCGAATATAGGACTATAGTAGGTAATAGAAAAATTTTAGGGTTTAGCTGACGAATACCCTAACGTATTCGTCGGCTATAGTATGTAATTAAAAAATTAAAAAATAACTATAGCCGACGAAATATTAGGTTATTCGTCGGCAAAATCTTAGCCGACGAAATATATAGTATATTTCGTCGGCTAATATGGGTTTAGCCGACGAAATATGGTGTATTTCGTCGGCTAAAGGAAAAAAATACATTAAAAAAACAGACGATATTAGTAAACCATACTAACTTCCTGTTCATCATGTATCACCAAAATTCATATAAAATAACTGAAATATGAATTCAACATGTGTAAAGTATAAAGGAAAAGGTATTTAATTAGTTATACAATGCAAATTAATGGATTTCGTCCTCTAAATTAAAACTAAGGCTCGTAATCGGAATCATCCGATGAGTCTTCTTCGGTGTCAGAATTAATTTCTGGTAATATATGTCTTTCCTCATCGCCAGAGTCTTCGTCTGTTTCTTGATTTGGATCAACATCAATAAGCCTTGGCTCTTCATCACGAATTCGCACCGAACGACCCGCTTTAAAATTATTAAGGCGAACGGTAGAGGAGTTAGGAATACCTATTGCGTTGGGCTCTTGATACGCAACATCCTCTTCGGCCTCTCCAAGTGTAGCTGCCCGGTAAATGTTTCGAGGGTGCACAAGGTTGACTACTTTCCACGCGTCACCCTTAGCAAGGTCATCAAGATAAAACACTTGTTTTACCGATGTGGCAAAAACGAACGGGTCATCTTCGTAAGAACTTGTAGCAGTGTTCACCGATAATATTCCGTACTGATCGGTCTTCATGCTCTGCGGCCTAGTATCAAACCATCTACACTTGAAGAGGTGCACTGTCATGCCTTGCCCATAAACGAGTTCCACCACTGAATGGAGAACACCGTAATAGTCAACTCCATTCCGCCCACCATGTGCCATGACCCCAGAATTCTGTGTTCTCCTTCTGCTGTCTCTTTGTTCGTCATATAAATTG
>NW_004443433.1:3151-7540 GCF_000184155.1 Fragaria vesca subsp. vesca
GCTTTTTCTGACGAAATCTTAGCCGACGAAAGGTCGTCGGCTAAGATCTTAGCCGACGAATTAAGCTGACAGGCCGACGAAAGATTTTCGTCGGCTAAAGTGCTTGTCCTGGTACTGTACCCACCAGTGGGCAATGACTAGCTCATGTGGTTGCAACTTGTAGGAGTCAGGCAAAATTCCATACACTTCAACATCACTGGAGACTATGGAAAGATTGAACTTCGGTACATCTACCGGCATGGTTTGCGGAGTTTCCTTCAACGCTCCTAAATACAACTTCATGTAGGTGACGCACTCGTGCGCAATATATGCTTCAGCTATACATCCTTCAGGCGCGGATTTATTAGCCACATAATCTTTGTAGTCTCCAAGTTGCCTGTAAATCAAGTTGCAAAATGTTATGATTATTGAACATGTATATATATTGAGGAATTCAGGTGTAAAAAACGTACCTTTCCATGGGATACATCCAAGTGTAGTGTACTGGACCGGTAAGCAACAATTGCTCGGGAAGATGGATCATCAGGTGACGCATGATGTCAAAAAAATTTGGAGGAAATATCCTCTTAAATTTACACATGATATAAATGATGTCCTCTTGCATTTCCCGGAGGTTAGATTTTTTCACTTCCCGTGTGCATAACTTCTGGAAAAATCTTGCCAACGCTACTAACGGCTCCACCTACTAACGGCTCCACGTACTAAAATCTTGCCATTCTGAACACATCTTATTTCACGAGATTTTTGATAATTTTGCTTCCTATGTAGAGTTGGTTCACAAAATTGTATAACCTACTAAACAAGTTATATAACATTAGTAGACACGTTGTGATTCCAATGATTAAAATTCACAAACCAAAATTCAACCGTTAGATATGATCATTATGACGAAAGATGTCTATGGTAAAAAATTCAACTGGATCCGACAACGTTAAGGGCTCGATTGAAACGGTCAACCCTAATCCATCGTCACTTATCACACGAAAACTCTCATATCTCCCTCTATATTACATAGTTTGGTCAAACCTTCCACACAAAAAACTCTCACGTAGGTGAGACGCAATGGCCCATATAAAAATTTTGAGACATTTACCTTCTGACGATCGGGCTCCCCATAAGGAATAATAACACTAAATAGGGTTGACCGCTACTATCGGCACCGAGACGTTACCCAGTTTACGTGATTTTTGAACGATAGCCGTATTTCACCATTCTGAACACATCTTATTTCACAAGATTTTTGATAATTTTGCTTCTTATGTAGAGTAACCTACTAAACAAGTTATACAACATTAGTAGACACGTTGTGATTCCGATGACTAAAATTCACAAACCAAAATTCGACCGTCAGATATGATCATTATGACGAAAGATGTCTATGGTAAAAAAATTCAACTGGATTCGACAACGTTAAGGGCTCGATCGAAATGGTCAATTCTAATCAGAAATAAGAAAACTGCATTTTGAAGCCCTAAACGGACTCGGATGGCCAAAAAGGCCCGAATGTCATGGCAAAGCAATGTGTATGACTCGTAGGGCCGTTACGCTTCCGGAAAGGTATCACAATAGTCAATCGGACACCGAACGCCAAATCTACAGCATACCGGGTTTCCACTGTTCTACATCAGAGACGTTACCCGATTTACGTGATTTTTGAACCATAGCCGTATTTCACCATTCTGAACACATCTATGTAGAGTTGATTCACAAAGTTGTGTATTTGTTTAGAACCTACTAAGCAAGTTATACAACATTTTATTGTTTTTCTTATAGCTGACGAAATAATAGTCGACGACTTTTTTCGATAAAAGCCGACGAGATTTTTTTTCGTCTACTAAAATACTTTAGCCGACGAGTAAAAACTTTGGCCAACGAAGGAAAACTTTGGCCGACGAGTAAAAATTTCATCGGCTAAAGTATAGTATAGTATAGTCGACGAAAAAAATTTCATCTGCTAAAGTATAGTATAGCCAACGAAAAATTTCATCGGCTAAAGCCTTTCTTCTGGTAGTGTACTCTTCTTTCTTGTAATTGGTTTTGTAAGCTTTATTTCTTTGATTTCCTTTTGCTTTGTTAAACAATGATTGAATTTTGATGATTTAGAAAGATAGTTCATGAGGTATATGAATATAACCACTTAGATTAGTATTTATTGATACATGTTCTAAGTTTAAGTATAATATATATGCATGTATTTTAAATATGATTAAAAAATAGAGTGTATTACATATAAGTGATATAATCCTTGAGAAAATTTTGAGAAAAAATAAAAAATTAAAACTAGCCCATTTCGGCCTTATTTAGCCCTATTTAAAAGGCAGTCATTTTAGCCCTAACAAAATGGGCCTTTAGGGCGGGTAAGGGTTTACATTTTTCAAGCCTCGGCCCTACCCTACCCGGCCCTAAATTTTGTTGACTAAGTCAAAGCCCTACTCGGCCCTACCCTAAGCCCTAAAATTTAGGGTAGGGCCGGCCCTAGCCCGGCCCGTGATGAGGCCTTTACACACGTCATAATGTTTCCTAATTAAGCAAGGATTCAGAATGTATCCTTATTACACAAGGGTTTTTGGATGTATATATTCTTATTAAACAAGGATTTCTATATTCTCAAAAAAAATAAAATAAATAAACACTCGATTACTTTACAAGTGTTACTATATGTCTAGAACGTCTAGGATCAGGAAAACAACTATATCGTAACCCTCCTAGTGAATGCATACACTACATAAATAACACCCGAACCAAATTCGGCGACAACATGCATATTTCGCTCGACGACATTACATCTGAAAAGTGTACGTGGAGAAAAAATTTGTGATGGTTAGCAATAATTTAACCACGTACTAATTTATCTGCATGAGTTATTTTAAGGGATGTGAAATCCACACTTTCCAAATTATAATTTACACTCTCGATCACTTTATATTTTTCGTCATCATTTTCATAGAAACACAAAAGTTAAGTCACTAAAGACAAAATTTAAGTTACCAAAAATAGAAAGTGCATAATACTAATTCAAAGCTAGAAACTACATAAACAACCGCCACCGCCACCCATTATCACTGTTGCAACAACCCTACACAGTAACATCAAAACTCCCAAAAACCAAAACCTTTGTTTCTCAATCAAAACTGAATATCAAATACACAGGACACACACATCAATTCAATTGCAGCATGAAATCCGAAACCAGAAAACAAATTGAACACCTTCCTCCCTTTGAATCTCTTTTCTCAGAGCTTGTCTTCGAAAACGAAGACCATAGAGATGTTCAGAAAGTTGAGGCAAAGCTACCAGTACCACTCTTGCGGCCTGAATCAGATACTTGATCGGAATCTCTAAAAGCTTCTCCTCTTCGATTCTCCTTTACCTGAGCTCTTCTTCGAAAAATACACCCACAAAGATGACGACAATGTTGAGAGGAATCCATGGCCACCGATGAGGCGTCGAGAGGCGGTCGGAGGATGGAGAACGATCGATGCTCCGTCATTGCAGAGAGGCTGAAGACGGAGTCAGTATGGGCTCAATCAAATGAAGTCCAAGCTGATCCACATTAATATATAGTCCAAATTAGACGGCCCAGATTTGGCGGTCTATTAAATTGGACGCTCCAGACTAAACCTTTTCAATTTCTATTTTTAATAAAATTCTTGGATAATATTGACTTCCAAAAATTATTAAAAATAACTATGATTTCTAAACAAGCTTCCATAAAATCCTACGAGCTCGTAACAACGTCTTTGTTAATTATATGGGCTCAAAAGACAAAATTTGATAAGCTAAAAAATTTCAATATTTCGAAATCCACAAAGAGTATAAAGAACAAGAGAAATTCAAATTTAAATAGCTCGAAACTATTTTTCTTTTTTAAAATAGAAAACCGAATTTCGAGATACACCACTCATATATTTTCGACGCTGCGGAGGGTCTAGTGGTAGAGGGTGGAGGTGAGGGAGAGCATGAGAGTGAGGGTGGCGGTAAGAGAAGATGAGTTAGTTCTTGTTCGATCCAAGAGGAGGTAGTTTTTTATACATAAAGGGAATAAGAGTTTTGGGATAGTACTGGTCGTTAGATTTGGCTTCTACGTGTTCATCGACAAATTAAAACTTGATCCACGCCAATGAATTCTATTGGAGGTTAACTTAGACGACGAAACTAGCTTACTATGTTCGTCGCCTAAGTTCTTGTTAACTTTTTTCAAATTTCCTTTTATGTTCTACCATTAATACACCACCTAGATATAAAGTTACTACAATTAATTAATACGATTTTCAAGAATTTTTTCCCTTATTGATCCATATATTTAATACATTACTTATATATGCAGTTAATACGAATATTTCCAAAGGTTTCATTACTATATATATATATATATATATATATATATAG
>NW_004443433.1:7560-15174 GCF_000184155.1 Fragaria vesca subsp. vesca
TCTTTATGTGATACGTAATTGCATGATTAGTTTACGTGTGTGACCTATAAGTAGAGCACGTAGCCGAGCTTGTTTGTGTCACGATGTTGAATGAAACCCGTAGTCTAATTCTAAGTAGGTCTATGTCATAGGAACCACGTAGGAACTTATGTGCATATCAAATTTAGGTTGTATAATTGCTCACGGTGTAGACTTAAATGAGATTAGAGATCGTCTTCTTTGTTCTTACATGGTTGTTTGGTTAAGTTTGCATGGTTGTTGGTTGATCACATGTAAATATGTATAGAAGTAATTTAGGATTTATTTTCAATGTTTATTCCAAAATCATCAAAACCTTTAAACCCTATATGCTTATTTCGACATTTTTATTAGATTAGATGGATCTACCCTGTAGTTGGATCCCCAGTTTAGAACGATCCATGCTTGCTTTATACTATGATTGATTTGTTGACAGGGTTAATTGATGCGTGTGCAAATACGTCTTATCACCCTACCCTACGGCCCTACCCTATTGAGCCATTTAGGGCTAAGCCCGGCCCGTCCCGGCCTGGCCCTAAAAACCAGCCCTTTAGGCCCTAATAATTCTATATTTTTTCTATTGTTTTTAATGTCTCTTAATTTTTAGGTCAATAGAACTACCACTACCAGGACAAGCACTTTAGCCGACGAAAAAGTTTCATCGGCCTGTTAGCTTAATTCGTCGGCTAAGATCTTAGCCGAAGAGCCTTCGTCGGCTATGGTTTCGTCTGGAAAGGGCCGTCGGCGATGACTTTAGCCGACGAAACTAGAAGACCTCGTCGGCTATTGTCCAAGACTTTAAGCCGACGAAACATTTATTCGTCGGCTAAAGTATGTAATAAAAAATTTTAAAAAATAACTATAGCCGTCGTCGACTAAAGTATGTAATAAAAAATTTAAAAAATAACTATAGCCGACGAAACATTTATTCGTCGGCTAAAGTATGTAATAAAAAATTTTAAAAAATAACTATAGCCGACGAAATTATAGTCTGTTTCGTCGGCTTTAGAAGTATTTAGCCAACGAAACATGTCATAATTCGTCGGCTAAACCTTATAAAAAATAAAAAAATACTATAGCCAACGAATATCTTCGGCTAAAGTATTTAAATATCGTCGGCTAAAGTATTTAAATATCGTCGGCTAAAGTTGCTGGTTTTTGAAAAAAAAAACTGCAGAAACTTTAGGCCACCTCCAATCACCACCAAAATTTGACAGAATCTTCCTCTTAACATTTCGAACAACTTTCTAGAAGAAGTCCAAGCTCAATTCTAAGCCTAAACAGGTCAATTGAATCAAAATATAAAAATCCTCAATTTTAAACCCTAAAAACTTCAAATCTTCGATTCTCCTCACACACACCGAATCGAGCTACCAAATTTTAGGGGAATGTAGTACTAATCAAACTCAACTTATCCATATATAGAACTCACCAAATGGTGACCTAAGGAAGGAGAAATTCGATCGACACCGAATCCGAACCGGCGGAGTTTTGGAGCTCGATTTATCCCTCATGGCGGCGCCACTCGATACACCACCTGTCCAGCAATGAAGTAGAGACGACGGCGAATGTCACGCCCCAATTTTCGAAGGATAAAATTTCAAAAATTTGGGCATGATATAACTTAAAATCTTAATATCCCAAAACCTGCTCAGCAACTAACAAACTAAAAGTAAATACTGGAAATGTAAATGTCAGCAACTTCAAAAGTCTAGAAATAAAGACGTTGCTCACAAGAGCTTAAAGACAAAATAACAAAGTATACAAATAATTGTACATTGTCTAAAACCCAGCTCCTAAGCCACCGTTTCAACCCTGCTGATTAACACCTGCAGGTCTAACCCCTACACCATAAATTGGTGCACTGGGTTGTAAACAACAAACTCGGTAAGCTAAAAAGCCCGTATGAGTAACTCTTAAAATATAGCTCTACCCAACATCACACAAAATAAAACCGAAAATTCCTGCTTAGAACTTAGTTCAGGAATTGCCTCAACAATAAAAATTCAAAGAGAGAAATTAAGAAAACATAACAATTCACAAAACAATCAATCATAAGAAAATCCTGCAAATAAAGATAGTTCAGGAAATTCCACTCAAAATTCACACAATAAGAATTGAAGAATCTCCTGCATTAAGCATAGTTCAGGAGATACTCAAAACAAGTTAAATGACAACAATTAATAACAAAGTTAAAACCCCATTTTCAACACTTTCACAAATAACATGTACCCATGAGTCCTAGATATTAAGAAATACCTCTCATAACCTACAACAACAATTTGTGCACCCATGGGTCCCAGATACCATAAGGTATCTCCCATGACCTACACCGACAGACGGACTAGAGCTCTATTCCTAACCGTAACCAATCACCCGGCCAAAGGCTTGGAACCCAGTTTGACTGTTCAATATCACATCACAAAATAATAAGAGTAAAATACAGCGCCGGTACCCCAACTTTTGTGGCACGGTCAATGTGGTACCCAAACTTTAAAAACTATCAATGTGGTACCCAAACTTTAATTTCGCTACCAAGGAAAGGCCGGAGGCCAATTTCCGTAACTGTGCCGTCTGTTTGCTGACGTGGCCAGCATGAGGCCCATCAAAAAAATGTGTAATGACAAAAATAACCTTTTAATCTCAGACCACTACCACCCAATCTTCTCAGTCCTATCCAAACCCATTCGCTCTCTCCTCTCCTCACATTTTTTCTTCACCACCCGCTCCCTCCTCAACTCTGCCCAACACCTCCTCTACCTCTCCCTCCGCTCCTCGGACCACCACTCCACTTGGTTCGCCCTCTACCAAAACCCCAACCCCCTCAACGCTGCCGCTCGCCTCCTCGTCCCGATCCCTCCCATCTCTATCCCCTCCGTCAGGGCCGCCTACGCCTTCGTCGGTTCTTCAATCTATGTCCTCGATGAGTCCGTCAACGACACACTGTCCAATAATGTATGGATCCTCGACTACCGCTTCCACACGTGGCGCTCCGGGTCGTCGATGCTGGTGGCGTGTGAGTTTTCCGCGGCAGGGGTTGTGGACGGGAGAGTGTACGTACGTGATCGGCGATTGCGTGACAGACTCGTGGACAGGTCGGAGTGTTGGGCCGAGGCTTTGGATCGGAGTACGGGTTGCTAGGAGGCGATGGCGAGTCCGGTGGAGGTTCGGGGGAAGTGGATGAACGCGAGTGCGATGATCGGCGGGAGGGTTTATGCGCTGGCGGATCAAGATGGGGTGGTTTACGACCCAAAAACCCGAGTTTGGGAGGGAGTGGAGAAGAGGATGAATATGGGGTGGAGAGGGAGGGCCTGTGTGGTGCATGGGATGTTGTATTGTTATGATTATTTGGGGAAGATCAGAGGTTTGGATGCAAAAAATCGAGTGTGGAAGGAGTTTAAAGAAGTGGAGAAGAAGCTGCCGAAGTTCTTGTGCGGCGCAACTATGGCGAATGTGGGGGAAACTGGCCTCAGTGTTTAGATATTAGGTTTCAGAGAAAAGGGAATTTTGGAGGGGGGGGGGTGGGCGGGCGGGCGAGAAAGTTCATTTTTGACTCAATTTGGGTGCAATATGTGTAAAATGTCATTTTTGCCCTTTCTTTGGTGGACCCGATGCTGGCCACGTCAGCAAACAAACGGCGCCGTGACGGAAATTGGCCTCAGACCTTTCCTTGGTAGCAAAAACAAAGTTTGGGTACCACATTGATAGTTTTTAAAGTCTGGGTACCACTTTGACCGTACCATAAAAGTTGGGGTACCGGTGCTGTCAAAACTTCAAATAATAATAGCGTCATAATCGTAACCAATCACCCGACTAAGAGCTTGGAACCCAGTTTGACTATCTACACAACAATTCTCAAAAAGAGTAGAATCATCATAACCGCAACCAATCACCCGATTAAGGGCTTGGAACCCAATTTGACTATCTACTTGTTTTATCTCACCTATGAGCCGTTGGCGATCAAGCTCATTTATTTTTAAAAAACAAACAATAGCATACTCTTTAATTCAACATCATCAACAACACAAAAAGCACATCATAACAATTATATCCTTCCACATAGATATATTTATATGCACAAGACATGGTTATTCCCACAAGAATAACTTATCAACAACCAAAAGTACTAAATTTTATGAACCTTAAAAATAATCATATACTTGGAAAACTTGTTTTATCTTACCTATGAGCCGTTGGCGATCAAGCTCATTTATTTTAAAACAACCAAAAGAAATAAATATTTTAAAATAAAATCAGCAACAATAATCATCATCATTTTATCAACAAAAACCTTATCATCATCACTATCAACATCATAATAATCATTATCGACAACACAATAATTATCACCATCATCATCCTCATCATTCAAAATCACCATCATAATTAATATCAAAACCAACATCCAAAATAAAAAGGTCACAAGTGGACCTTGGTGAGATTTTACTCACCTAATAATCCCGCTGCAATTTCCACAACAACAAGAGCAAGCCAAAAACACCACTTCGCAAATCAACTAAAAACACACAATTAAAAACCTTAGTAACTAAAACACCAAAGGTTTTCACAATACCCTCAACTAACCCTTAGTTCAAGGGAGGACAACTTTCCAAAGTCGTCGAACTTAGAGACCCAAAATGGTTGCCTCTAATCCTCAAATCCTAACTCAAACCTGCACCAAGCCTACTAACAAACTTAAAGTCCTAACATACAAACAGTTCTCACAACCTAGAAATTCTACATCTCCACAACAAGAGCTAGCTAAAACACAACAGCTTAAGCCAAAACTCCTGCCGGACGGGCTGCCACGCGCCTCTACAAAGTTCCGAATTTGAGAAAACTCTCAATAGCAAAGTTGAAGCTTGAAGCAAGGGGAACAACTTTCATACCCGAGACTTCGACCAATTTTGGCCGGAACCAGCCGAAAACTACCCCGAACCGTGACCAGAAATTTCAACTACAAAACCTGCAAAACCAGCCTCCAAACCTCAAAAACTTGCTTCAATCTATGCTTAGACACTACTAGGAGGAGGAGAGGATCAAGACTCACCTAAGGATGCCCCTCGTCGCCGCCGTACACGGCGGTTCCGACCGATTGCACAGCAGCCCCCTTTTCCGGCTGAAAGAGTTGTTTCCGGCGTCCCACACCAAGCAGCAGCTGCCCAGCCTTGAAGAGTGCACCTGTGGGAGTTGAACGGGACCGACGGCGGTCCGATTGGTGGTCAGACGGCGGACCTAGCTCCGACGGAAGTTAAGCTCTCGGGAGGGCTCGGGAGGGGAAAGGGGAGAAGAGAGAGAAGAGAGAAAAGAGAGGGAAGAGAGAAAAAAGAGAGGCTGACTTATTTTTCGGGTTCCCAAAAACATCCCACACACATTTTTCTACTTATACTCTTTTCAAACCCGAAAACAAATTTCCTCTGAACGTAACTTCTTCATACGAGATCCGTTTTAGGCGTGCCGCATGTCTACGAACTCGTATCGATAAACTCTACAACTTTCATGAAGGAAGTTTTCAAAGATAACTTACGGAAAATAAAGTCAACTTTTGGCCTCTTAAAAGTCAGCCAAAAAGTCAACCGAATAAAAATAATAGAAACTAGCATCTAAAAATCCGGGGTATTACAGCGAAGCTTTTGAGACAAGTGTGGTGGTCTCCGGTGGCTTGACGGCGGAGTTAGGCCGAGAAGAAAATCTGGTAGCACTACCAGGACAAGCACTTTAGCCGACGAAAATTCCTGTCAGCTTAATTCGTCGGCTAAGATCTTAGGTCGTCGGCTAAGATTTCGTCGGGAAAAGCTCGTCTATGGTGACTTTAACCGACGACACACGTAGAAGTCGTCGGCTATAGTCCAGAGTTTAGCCGACGAAATAATGTCGTCGGCTATAGTCCATACTTTAGCCGACGACAATATTTCGTCGGCTATAGTCCATACTTTAGCCGACGACATTATTTCGTCGGCTATAGTCCATACTTTAGCCGACGACATTTTTTGTCGTCGGTTATCTGCAAAACTTTAGCCGACGAATAATTTAAATATTCGTCGGCTAAAGTTTGTAATAAAAACATTTACGGCCGACGAAATATAGTATATTTCGTCGGCTTTATAGGGATTTAGCCGACGAATTAAAGAATATTTCGTCGGCTAAAACTTATTTAAAAAAAAAATAAAAAACCTCGAAATTTCTGAATTACCATTCCAAGCAAGCTGCAAAATACACCAAAACAATTCCATATAACCAACAACAAGCACATAAAAATATATAATTCATCAACTACAGAAAATCTAAATCGTCTAAATTAATATCCGCTTCTGGGGGCTGCTGCGGAGGTTGCGGCGGAGGTTGCGGCGGCTGGGGTAGCGGCATGGGCGGAGGCATGGGCGGAGGCGGAAGTCCCTGAAGCTGGGCAGCTGTAAAGTCTTGCATGTACTGGAAGATCTGCTGCTGCTGGGCCTGCTAGATGGCATGTATCTCGGCAACATAGGCTGCCTGCGCGGCATTATAGGCTGTCTGCGAGGCATTATAGGCAGCCTGAGCACCTTGCTGTTCTCGTAGTCTCTGAACTTCCGACTCTAGCTGAGTCGTCCTGGTGATCGTGGACATGGTCCTGCTGCTGGTCGAGACTGCCTTTCGTTGAAATCCTGGAGTGGTCTTCAGGACCCCCTCGCCTTTCTTTCCTAGACCCCGGCAGTAGAAGTTGTTTGCTCTCGGTGGGAAGGCTGTGCCCATGATCCTCGCCCCAATCGTCGGATCCGAAGTGTCGATCTGGGACATGGCTTCGGACATCTCTTCCTCCTGCGTGTCCGGCCATGTCTCCCTCACTATAGCACTCATCACCTCGTCACTAGCCTCCCTCACCTTCGCCTATATGGATAGGAAAAAAAATTATTAATTAACATTTTGACATAAATTTAAAAATTTAAAAACGTAAGATGACTTACAATATCCTCCTGGGAGTCAGGATATGCCTTCTCGTACGTATAGACGTACCGGTTGACTTCTGGATGTTCCCTGGCGGCCTCGTCCATGAAGACAGCGAACGGTCTAGAACCGCCATGATGGTTCCTTGTGTTTTGTTGCCGGTTCTGAGAGTTTGCTCGGGAAACGGCCTTCAAAGAAAAAATAAATTATTAGTAAAATATTTAAAAACGGACGTACTTAATGACAAATTAACTAATTAATTTTTTAAATACCTGTTTACGAGGGTTGTTGAATTCTGATGTCAGAAGCCAACGCCACTCGTACTCCCTGTACTGGAACTCAGCAGGGGTACCAGAACGTGCGTTCCCGTGTGTAGTCTAATGGGTCCGCAACTCGTTCTTCCACTCCTTGTACCTACAGAGACAACAAAAATATTAGAAATATTATTAATATCACATACAATTTTGTTTTTCATTAACTTCCTAACGTACCTTCCCCCATGCACAACGTCGGCCCAGCTGTCCTTAAGGTGCTCGGGAACCTCAAACCACACCTGCATTTAACCGTTTATTAGTTTAGTTTTTCGAGAAATCAACAATGTAATACATAATATTATTTTGTAAACTCACCGACATCGCGTTGTGGACCATGTCCTTAACCTCCTGCGGGACCTCG
>NW_004443433.1:25451-44156 GCF_000184155.1 Fragaria vesca subsp. vesca
CCTTTTTTTTGTTCATTTATAGAGATATATCATTTGACGAACTTTTTCGATCATAAAATCAAATCTCCACCGTTCAGTTTATTGGGCTATATGAGTAGATCATTTCTACTAAATTTTCAAAAAATTTGGTGATCGTTATGTCATCCAAATGAGGGATTTATTTTTAATAATTTTGAATGGTGTAGGTTTGACAGAAGTGTTAAGTTTTTTGTTTTAATCTCAGCCATCCAAGCCAATTAAAAAACAGATCTAATGGTGTGGACCTATCCCTAAAAGTGACAAAAAATAGGGATCCCTCATTGGAAGGGCCCTGTATATATACCCTAAACCCTAAACCCTAAACTAGAAACTCCTTTAGTTCATTTTAGTGAGTTAAATAAACCTCCTCTAAGGCCTACTTCATCGATCCTAAAGATCGAACAGATGTTAGAAAAATTAAAAAATGAACCAGCAGAATCTAGTAGAATCGCAGTAATCCATACCCAACAACACTCTTCATCCATTTCATCTGACAACGATTCTAGTATTACTAGCCAAATTCCAGAAATAAACCAAATATTTCAAACTTTAAAACTAGATAGAATAATTCAGCCAAAAAAGCGACCTTTTAAAACTTGGACAGAACGTCCTCTCCCTTTAGATATACAACCCACTAATCATCTTAATAATCAATTCTCCGTTTCCTCAGACAAAACTTATGAATGAAACATTGATAATCTATCAGAACAAGAAATCCTAAATAAATTACATCACATGTCCATGGCAGCCAATAGTTATGTCACTAATCATAATTTCAGCCAGCCTAAAATTATTGACATACTCTCCACAAGATTTACAGGAATGCTTCATTCCTGGTGGGAAAAACATCTCACTCCTGACTCTAGATCATCTATTAAACATGCAATCAAGCGTGATGAAGATGGAACTCCCATCTTTGACGATCGCACAGGAATGGGAATTTCTGATGCCGTTAATATCGTATTTTACACAATCATCCAACATTTCATAGGAACTCCTAGTCATATTACATCCAGAATTTATGACCAACTCAGTAACCTTAGGTGTCCTACCCTAAGTGATTTCAAATGGTACAAAGATGTTTTTATTTCCCGAGTCATGCTTAGAGACGATAGTAACCAACCTTTTTGGAAAGAAAAATTCATAAATGGTCTTCCAAAATTATTTGCTCATAAAATTAGACAAGTCCTTAGTAATGAAACAGGTCATATTAACTACGATTCTTTAACCTATGGAAATATAATTATGTCGAAATGACATCAGTAATGACCCAAAAGCATTAAGAAAACTAAATACTGATCTCAAAACAAATAATGATTTTAGGTTTACCTCCAACTTGAAACCCTACATTACAATTTTACTGATACGAACACTGAAGTAAACAATAAGGTGGCGTCAAGTATGCACTATGCCCAAGCCCCCAATCAAGTACTATCTAGTGCATTGAGAGGTCGGTGTCGTTTCCCGTATCCTCTCTCCCCTCGCCGCACAAGCTTTCATCGACTAAGAAACCAAGCACAAAACAAAACTGGCACCACCGCATTACCCGCTTGCTAGTATTTTTTTTTTTTTTTTTTTCGATCGGGACAAAACCCCCAGGGTGCGGGAAACATGTACTCCTGATGATGAATTCTGGAGGTTCCTCCCAGAATTTAATTACCTCCTTTTACCATTAATTCCATTGGCATCGATCTCAAAACAAATAATGATTTTAGGTTTACCTTTTGGACCACGAGTAATACCATCAAGCATTAAATCACCCAGCAATTTATTGTTTTTGGCTATTTTTTCTTCGCCCTCATACACAGGAACTACCAAAGCAGGTTGGTTATTTTCGATAGTTGTGGAATATATAGTTTTCTTGGTGGGAATGGTAGTGTTTTTTGGGATAAAAACCAAAAATTCTCCTGTGTGAGTCTCTAAACCAATGGAATGGGGAGTTACATCCAACAAGAGTAAGTCTTGCACCTTCTCAATACCACCCTGCAAAATTGCAGCTTGTACTGCAGCGCCATATGCAACTGATTCATCAGGATTGATACTCTTGCAAAGCTCCTTACCATTAAAGAAGTCACGCAATAGCTGTTGCACCTTGGGAATTCTACTAGATCCACCAACAAGAACAATATCTTGAATACTATTCATATCCATCTTAGCATCCCCTATACATTTCTCCACAGTCTTCATGCATTCTCTAAAGAGATCTATGTTGAGCTCTTCAAATTTTGCTCTTGTTATTTTAGAGTGGAAGTCGATACCCTCGAATAAAGAATCAATCTCGATGGTGGTTTCGGCTCTTGAAGAAAGATTTCGTCTTGCTCTCTCACATGATGTTCTTAGTTTTCTTAATGCTTTTGGGTCATTACTGATGTCCTTCATGTGCAAATTACCGTCCTAGTAAATCCCCTTGGTCTTGCCCAGCTTTCTATGTTCAGAAGAATGCTGAACTCGAAAGAGGGACTCCTCGACTAGTTATTAATTACAAACCACTTAACACAGTTTTAGAATGGATCCGGTATCCTATTCCCAACAAACGAGATCTTATTAACAGATTAAACAAATATGTCATCTTTAGTAAATTTGATATGAAGTCAGGATTTTGGCAAATTCAAATCAGTGAAGCCGACAAATACAAAACAGCATTTGTCACACCTTTTGGTCATTATGAATGGAATGTTATGCCATTTGGATTAAAAAATGCTCCTAGTGAATTCCAAAACATAATGAATGACATATTCAATCCTTATAGTCATTTCTCCATTGTCTACATTGATGACGTTTTGATCTTTTCACAATCAATTGATCAACACTGGAAACATCTTCACCAATTCTTTTTCCATAATAAAGAATAATGGTCTAGTTATCTCTGCCTCAAAAATCAAATTATTCCAAACCAATATTCGTTTTCTTGGTTTTAACATTCATCAACTCCAAATTAAACCCATTGATAGAGCGATCCAATTCGCTGACAAATTTCCAGATATCATTTTAGATAAAGATCAATTACAAAGATTTCTAGGATCTTTAAATTATGTAGCAAAATTTTACAAGAACCTTAGGAAACATTGTAAACCCCTATTCGATAGATTACAAAAAAATCCTTCACCTTGGACTTCCGTACATACATCCTTAGTCAAAGAAATTAAGAGTCATGTCAAAACCTTACCATGCTTAGGAATCCCTCTTCCCTATTCCTATAAAATAGTAGAAACCAATGCCTCTGAAATAGGTTATGGAGGTATTCTCGAACAACAACTTTCTTCCAATCATCCTGAACAGATTGTTCGATTTCATTCTGGAATTTGGAATCCAGCCCAATCAAATTACAGTACTATTAAAAAGGAAATTTTATCAATTGTTTTATGCATCAGTAAATTTCAAGATGATCTATTAAATCAAAAAATTTTAGTACAAGTCGATTGTAAAAGTGCTAAAGATGTTTTAGAAAAAGATGTTCAAAACATTGCCAGTAAACAAATCTTTGCCCGCTGGCAATCAATTTTATGTATTTTTGATTTTGAAATTGCATTCATTAAAGGCAGTGATAATCATATCCCAGATTTCCTAACTCGTGAATTTCTGCAGGGTGCCACAACATGAAGCCTAGCTCATCCAAAGGGAGAAACCCCGGGAAAAAGCCTATGGTGTCCTCTCCAGTTAAGTCAGAATCACCCGAGTCAAAATCAAACATAGTTCCTTTTACAGGTCACTCTCCTGTTGCTTTAGTTAACCAGTATAGTGCTCTTGGTAGCACCCTCAGTCAAAATAAACCTAATTACCAGTCAGCTTTAGTCAACCAATTCGACCCTTACAAATCAGATTACCCATCCAACTCTCCAGTTAAGTATAAAAAATCCTCCCCTTACGTTGTCCGGGCTGAACATGCCTTATTTTTTATTGAACCTACCATGAGTCAACTAAAAAACCCTATCTCTTTAGTAAAAAGTTATTTTGGTCCAAATTCTCATTACCCTCCGGGAAAACTTCCCTTGATATTTTATAAAGACATTCTGTTTAAAACCGAGTCAATCTCCATTAAACCAATCTTTGACCCAAAAGACCCATCTAAAATATTATACCATTCTCTTTATATAATCCGCATCATTTCACTAGCCCAATGGGGTGATCCCCCCTCTACTGCCCACACAATAGACACACTCAAATTCAGTTATCATGATTACATTAAGGCCTGGGATAAAATATTCCTCCATCAAACCGAGGATTTTAGTCATTCCTGGTTCCTCAATTTCGATAGAAGATTCAATCGCCAATTCCCTATGTGGTTTGGCAATTGGTGGTGTGACCATGGATGCCATCATGATCTTCTCCCATTACAACTCCAAAATGCAGTCACAAAATTTACTACAGTCATGACCTTTTAAGAATATGAGAAAAGGTTTTCCCCCACCCTTCATTTCATGGCCAAGTATAAAATTCCTTGGATTCTGAAATGGCAATATAAAATTGAAACCGAAGAATATTTAGTCATGAGACAATTTCTAGTTAAATGGTGGAATAAATTTGACCCTGAAAGAGTTTTGACTCAATTCAGTGAAGAATTTTCAGTTATTCCCTCGAGTTCAAAAACTCCAGTTTCCATTCAGCCGGTTTCTCCGACCCCGTAGTTAACACCTCAGATTCCTCAGTCACCATCTTCTTCTACGAAGAAAATTGAGTCACCATCTTCTTCTAAAATGAAGAAAGCCTCCAGTCCATCATAATCTTCCAAAGCAGAAGAACTAAAAGAATTAGCCAAACAATTACTACAACAGGCAGCCAGACTGTCCACAGATGATGAAGAAGAACACTCTTCATCAGAGTCATCATCAACTCACAGTCACCACAGTTCCCCCAGTCAACCACCAAAAAGATGGGCCAATTATGAAGATAGTCAGGATCCATATGTAGTATCAGATTAATTCCAGTCAAGACTACACCAGTCAGTATTCCCACCGAAAGCATCAACAGTTTTTCAGTGGCAGATAAGCTCCTATTCACCAACAGTAAACCCATGGCCGACAAATTACTATTCATCAACAGTAACCTAGTGGCAGACAAGTTACTATTCACCAATAGTTACTTTTTACTATTCATCAAATGTAATTTCTATTTATAGACTCCTCTGACTTCATAGTGAGGCAGGCTTTCATTTTCTCTTCTTCTTCCATCCTCTCTCAATCTCTCTAGTCAAATAATCTTAATCATAGATAGAGCCCTAGCTCTTACTCATTTATGTTTTAAATTCAACTTGTAAGTTTGTAACCCTTTTATTCAATAATCAAATGTTTTATATTTTGCTTCCATGTTATGGTATCAGAGCAAAATATATATATATATATATATCATCAATAAGAGTAAAGCCTATTTTCAAATTTTCTTACCTTTTCTATAATGAATTTTTAAAATTTGGTTTGAATTTTTCTGAAATTTTTGACGGAAAAGTTGCCGCTAAAAATTTCAGTATTATTTTTTTTGATGGAATGGACGGGACGTCAAGCCTTTAATAAACCAAAAAGAAATGGCAATTGCAACATGACATGCCCGCAAGGGCACGAGAATGAATGTCATGCAAGGGTGCTCTAGAGCATCATACCAAAACTACCATGAAAGTACTCAAAACTAAGAACCAGAAAACCTGAGAAACTAGCAAATGACAAAAATAGTTGGAACCTCCAACCCTAGCCAATTATTCAAAGGAACCGGGACTACCCTACATAGAGGGAGTAGCTCTGGCGTCTTCAGCTGCCTCCACCGCCATATCCACCGGTGCAGTACCAATCGAGTCCTCCGGTATAGTGCTAATAACTGAATCCTCCTCTCCCAAGTTCATAGTCATTTTGCAGAACCAAAGGACCTCTTCTTGGACTTTGAGCTCTTGGTATGTGCCTTTGCCTCCAACTGCCAAGGATTGATTGCCTCTTCCCTCTTTTTGTTCATAGAGCCTTTCGGACGCCCGACTTTATGTTTACCGAGCGTAGAGTGCTCATCCGCCCCAACTGCCGCCGTGCCTTTCTGGTGCTTACCGTAATCCTCAAGCATCAAGGACGTTGTAGACTGGTTTTTCCCAGTCAATGCAAGCGTCGGAGACTTGGCTCTTCCCTCTTTTTGTTCATAGAGCCTTTTGGACGCCCGACTTTACGTTTACCGAGCGTAGAGTGCTCAGCCGCCCCAACCGCCGCCGTGCCTTTCTGGTGCTTACCGTAATCCTCAAGCATCAAAGACGTTGCAGACCGCTTTTTCCTAGTCAATGTAGGTGTCGGAGACTTGGCTTGAGAAACTAAAGCTTGAGCTTAGGGAGCGGCGACTGACGTCAGATTAGGTAGACGTTGGAGGGAGGCATTCAGTGCTGCCGTTGTCATACCCGGCATGGACAAGACAAAACCCAAAGTAGGAAACGGGTTAACAATAGATGAGCTGCTGTTAGGGTTCGGGTTAGGGTTAGCCCTAATTCCAGTTCCTTGTTCCCCGGCCGCCACAGACATGTTAGGAGGACCTTGACACCCGCCGGCCTTGTGTTCCAGTAAACCGCAAGCCTTGTAAAAAGCCACACACACACTCATATTTGAATGTGAGCATTGTAACTGTCAGATCAACACCTTCGCCAAACTCAACCGCATGGGAGGGAACGCCTGCTTCACCGGATCAGAAATCTGATGTTCAATTCGAACCCTAGCCCTGGAACCATTGAGCAGCCCAGGGTTATCATGAGTGATAATCCGTCCAAGCGTTGAACCCACCATGTAGAACGCCTTCTTAGTCATCAGATCCGGTGGGAGTCCAAAAACTTCAACCCATACCGGAACAGAGACGATTGGGACTACCACCGCATCAGAACGACCATCATATTCTACCAGTGCAAAAACCGTTTTCCTATAAAACCATGACCTACTCTCAATCATGTCCTTCCTATCTACCTCCTCCGTGAACTGAAGAATATACCGCTCACCTTGTGGCCGGATGGTGAGCCGATTTCGCAAACCCCAGATGGAACCCGTCGTTGCCATGAAAGCCCTAGGCTCCACCTTCTTCTTCGGAGAGAGGAGCCTCTCTACTGCATTAGAATGGCCTGAAAAAGCCGCTACTCCGGTAGCTCCGAACGAGACCCTCCTGTTCTTTGAGATTGCCATCACCACCACAAGCCGGGAAACTTCGTCAACCATCGTTGTTGAGAGAAGTGTTTGCCAAAAGTTTCTGAAACCCTATAGAAACCCTAGAGAGAGAGAGGCTTTTTCTTTTTTTAGTAATTTATTAATTTCAATACTTAATTAAGAGACAGAATATTATAATTTCGTCACCTAAGTGGTTGTTTTTTTATACAAAAAATAATAATTCCGTCTCCTAAGTCACACTATTCCGTCGCCTAAAAGTTGAATATTTTATATTTCTTATTATTTATAAAAGAATTCCGTCTCCTAAAACTTAGGAGACGAAATTTATTTTCGTTGCCTAAGTGAAAACTTAGGCTACAAAATAGTGTTTCGTCACCCAAGTCCCACTTAGGAGACGAAATATGTAATAATTTCGTCTCCTAAGTGATTTTTTCCAGTAGTGTATGGAATTGAAGGAACAATTTTGAGATGCTTGATGTCGAAATTGGTGGATTAATTCAATTGTACATAGTTACGAATTGAAGGATTTGGAATTGGGTTTTAAGGTTCTTACGGATGTAGTAGGAGGTTTGGTTCATGTTGGTAGTCTATTTGATTTGTAACAGATACATAGGAACTTTAGTTAGTTCTTATGGATGTTTGAATTCGGGACTGTCGAAGAGTTGAAGAAGTTGGTTGACCATTAGGTGGAATTGTGTTGGTTGAGATTTGAGAACAGTGGCTGTTCTTACTATTTTTGATATTCATACTTGTATGTATGGTTTCAAAAATGGTACTATGGAGCTGCTATTGATGTTGGTTGACGTTTAAGTTAAAGTTTGGGAAGAATGGAAACAAGATGATATGAAGGTTAAATATGTTTCAAGTTTGGGCGTCAAGAGTAGATTTGGAGTCGAGTTGGTACTTAGGTGGCGTTTGTTACACAGGACTGCCTAAGGCAAGACTAATTTGTAAAACAGTCCCGGACTGTCTAACCTTGGCTTATGCTGTGATTAAGCTAGTCCCATGTTTGGTGCTGCTTGGGACTGAAGAGCAGAACAATAAAAATAGTCCAATCTCATGTTTGGCTGTTGCACAGGACTAAATGATCATTGAAGTAGATTTCTCAATTTCATAAACCAGGAATAAAGTTCATAGATTAGTAAGTTTACAATGAAAATAACAGTCACAATATAGTTTATACACATTGACAAGTTCACCAATAAATACAACAAAGAAATTTGAACTCTCATTTAGCATTTCACAACCCAAAAAATTATGAAAATGTGAATGCTAATCTAGCAATTACAAAATGAGTTCATCTAGCTTTGTGGTGGTTTCTCCAACATGTGACTGCAAATCTCCCAAAAAGCATATAAACCAAGAAGCTAGTGACCGCAAATCCCCCAAAAAGCATATAAACCAAGAAGCTAGGTAGATCCCCTAGTAGCAGCAGTAAGAAGATTTTGGACATACACTTTCCTCACATCATCATCTAAGGACATGAACACAGAGATATTTTGGGGCTTTTCCAAAATGATTTTCAATGCCTCAATTTGATCTAGAACAGAAAGTCCCATTTCCTTAAGTTCACTAGCAATATCAGATCAATCTTCATTACCCTTCACTATGGCATCAGTCAGCATTTGCATTCTTTTTCCAGATTCTTCAAACAACCTATCCATTGTAAGTATAATTCTATCTTCATCATTTCTTTTTCTCTTTTTCTGACTGACCTAAGATTGTCGGCTGACCTGAGGACTTGTGTCATTCTCAATATCTAAGTCATCTTCATTATAGCTCTGCTCGTCCACCATTTCAGCAGGAACCTCAGCTGCATTTCCATTAGCACGATCAGTTCCGAAGATGTTGGCTAGCCTCTCATACAGGGGATATGATTTGTTTCTCCAGCCTTTTGCCTTTTTGTTACTCTATGACATAGAAAGAAAGGACAAGGTAAACCAGTAAGATAAGAAAGAAAAAAGAAACCAGTAAGATAAGAAAACAACAATGAAACCAGTAAGATTTATAAATGAGTTCAAAGATACTTGCAATGAAATATTTAACTGCAAAACAGATATTTAAATTATTACCTGCACATATTGATCCCATACTTCATTACTGTCAACTTCAACACACTTCTTTATGTCATTCCATGCAAATCCACTCTTGTTTATCATGTCATAGATGATGCTATAATCCTTCTTCAGTTTCTTTAGTTTTGACTCAATATGCGGATTGGCCTTGAGATTGGAATTAGGACATAACTCATTCAAAGCATGCTCAATTTTCAGTAACGTACCAGATTTGAAACTTCCTGTGTCACAGCGTTGTTCACTAGCAAGAACACTATCAATGGCATTCAACAATGATTCTTCTTCAAAACTGGTCCATTTACGCCTTTGCCTCCCTTGTTCTGAATTATCATCACCACCTTCCATTTTCTGCAAAACAAAGAATAAGAACACAGTACACAGTAAGTTGAAAGGGGGTTATATATTAGAGATATATTAAGTTTGTTCTTCTACAAAACCAGTTGCAGTATTGTTTATACTGAAGTCTTACTATCTCTTATACCGACTCTTTCAAAATATATCTTCTTTACTCCCTTTTTCATGAAAAACAATATCACTTGCAATTTGTTCAACTAGTTAGCACTAATATCTTTTGGTTAAATAATGAAACAAACAAAAAAATAGAAGCTAGATAGATAGAGATAGAAGAAGCAATATGCTCATCGAAAATCAAATCGTTACTGACACGACCCACCCCGAATTTCACCCTGAAACCCGGAGTAACTCGTGCGGGGACCACCTCCAAGAAAGATATTACCGAAAAATCGGCATAACCTCCCTTGAAAATGGACAACCCTTCCTAACGAAAACCTGCAAACACTTCCAAAATTTTTAATCCAACCTTAACTCCTGGAGCCTACGTGCTCCCCAAATACAGCTACCACCAACAACACAACATTATCCAAACATCCAATATAATTATCCAAAAGATAACATAAATCCTCCAGCAAATATTCTAAGACGTCAGCAAGTCTTCACCCACAACCGAAATAATATACATTAAATCCAAGTATTCAGAGCTACTAGACACTAGCGGAAAAAGAAACCACAGGTAGGTTAAACAGGTAACCTACTGATGAAAAGTGGTGGAAATGCGGGTGACTATGCCTCGTCTCCTACTAGGTCCAACCCGAACTCTGCAGACTAGGCATTTAAAACGAAGGGCCCAGGGGAAACATTTGAACACGTTAGAGTGAGTGGACAAAAATAAATTAAAGAAAATATTTATGCTTTCCCAATTTTACTTTTCCATAGAAAAATATGCTGCATGCGACAGCTCAAAACACTCAACACGAAAATTGCAAATTTCATGACTAGCTCCGGCCAGTCTCCAACGCTCAAAAATACAGCCTCTCAGGCTAAAATAAAATATGTATGTATTATACTCGTCATATCCCTTGTATGAATTTTCTTGAAACAACAAAAACAAATAGAAAATTCACACAAAGCTACAACGCTTGCGTCTAACGCTCACGTTGCACCATAATGGCATTTTACCTCATTATGGTAGAAAAGACGGTGTATAAATATACACGCATATCCCCTATATAAATTATTATTTTATATAGGGCTACGACGATTGCGTCTAACGCTCACGTTGCACCATAATGGAATTTTACCTCAGTATGGTGGAAAAGCACGTATAGCTAGCTAGCATTCTCTCATATACATATTATTCTCATAATCATCCAAATATGAATATATATACATACTCACCGAAATTCTCAATTTCGGTTATTCTTTAACCACATAAATTATTTCGCATGCACATCATTAAAATAAAAGTCCACTCACAAATTAGGCCTAAGCCTGATGTCGATATGGGGCCTCGTCAACCCGAGCCTCCTCACGACCTGTTCCAAATATAATATTAAGTTCCCAGCCGAAATTCCAATATTTACACAAAATAGGCAGAAATTAACCGAGAGCCATTAACACGCTCATCATTGCCTAACTTCGAAATGGTCCACATTTCAACCCTAGAACCAGCAGCCGTAACTACACCTTCCCACAGTTTAAACAACTTTAATCCAACGGCCGGATTCTACATAAATTAACCGCCAAAAATACTAACTTCGGAAATTCATAAACCTATCCAAAACTCCTCCAAAAATTCCATAACTCACTTCAATAAACTCCCCTTAATATTCCAAATTTAACAACATTAAAATCTCCCAACCGGCGGCGGCTCCGCCGGCAGCGGCGGCCGGAGGCCAATTCCGGCGACCTCCAAAACCTATGAAATTTTGACAGAATAATCTCCTCATCATGCTCTACAACTTTCATGACCAGCACAAACCCAAAATCCAAGCCTAACTAGGGCAATCAAACACAAACACCTAAAAGCCCTAGAAATTTCAACTCCACATTTCTCCTTACCTAGCTCAAGAGAGAGTGAGTCCTTTTAGGGCAAGGCTGCTGGGTTGGAGGGCTACAAAATCGTACCAAGCTTGCCCGGATTGGTGGCCGGAGGAGGGAGTTCCGGCGAAAAGCTTCCCGGCGTTTCCGGCGGGTTTTCTCCTCTTCCGGCGGGTTAGAGGCTCGGGGGCTAGGCCGGGGAGGGAGAGGAGGAGATGGGGGTCCAAATTGGGGTGGAGCGGCGGCCGGTGGCTGGCCGGACGGCGGCAGCTGGTGGCTGGGAGCTTCAGGCGGAGAAGGGCTCGGGGAGCTCGGGGAAACGAGGGAAGGGAGAAAGAGAGAAGAAGAAAGAAATGGGTCTCCCCCCCTAAACCGGTCCACACTTCTCTTAATCCCAACTCAAAAAAATAAAACACCCCGAATAAAAATTACCTTTTACTAGCTACAATTTACCATTTTTACCGTCGTCGTATTTTCCTTATACGAATAATCCTCCGCACATAATCGTCCCCGAAACCCCTCTAGGGACCAATTAAACTAATAACTCAATGACGGAGACGGTAAAATTCTTATTATAATCACGCTAGTAAATAAGGTAAAAATATAAAGGTCGGAATGTGACAGTTACAGACAGTTATTTTGTCAAGAACACCCAACCAAAACTTTTGTCAAGAACACCCAACCATGAAGAACAAGAACAGCCAGCAAAAAATAATTAAAAAAACGATGCAGAGAAGAACACCCAGCCATTCATAATTAGTTTATAACAGATCAAGCTATCCAAACACCGACTCAATATGATCATCTATCAAATACATATCACCAATAAACAGTATCACCAATGAAATCGATCTTCTGTAAAAATTGAACAAGAACACCCAACCATGAAATCGATCGATTCAACGCATTACACACCGAATCCTTAATCAATCTATCAAATACAAACAACCCAAAACCAATTTTCTATGAAATCGATCTTTACTCATTCCAAATCTATCTTTTTCCAGAGAGGGTTTCAAGATGTGTGTGTGTGTGTGTGTGTGAGAGAGAGAGAGAGAGAGAGAGAGAGAGATAGAGAGGAGATCGTACCTGTCCAGTAGAAGAGAGAGTCGAAGCAGTGAGGAAGCAGAGAGGAGGAAGCGCTACGCAGAGAGTCGAAACCGTTAAACAACGATGCGGTAAGTAGTCCGCCCAATTTTAGGGTGACTATGTAAGAAGGTTAAAACGGGACGCGGGGACTGCCTATACTCATTTAATTCAATCCCGTGTTCCTCCAAACATGGGTTTCAGACTATTTTCTTACCTAAGCTAGTCCAATCCCTGTTAGTCCGGTGTAACAAACGCCGAGCGCAATTTGGATATGACGATGGCATTGAGCATAAAGGCGAATTAGAATGTGGAAATAAAGTGAAATGAGTACATTGATTCGGGAATGACTGAAAAAGATGAGAGGAAATGAGGCATAAGGATTTGGGTGTCTAGCTATTTCATAAAGATTTTGATTCCATTGATATGCAGTAATTTATCGACTTCTCGGGTTAAGACGAAATGAGGATTGAATGCAAGTAGCAAGATTCCATAAGCAGAAGGATAAGAATTTCATAAAGCAAGTCGATGTGTTACTAATTTTGGCTAATGTCTGAACAAAAGCTCTAATTCCAAGTAGGGTCTCTCAAGGAACTTTTTTATAAATCGATAGTTAAATTATTATTGAGATCGGTGAATTGTGTTTCATTGAGTGATTATCTCTTGGTTGTTATCGCTTTCGAAAATAGCACGTGTAATCTGTGATTTATATGATTGATGTTATCGTTTTCCATAAAAGTATGTGTATGATATTATCATGTGAGTATTGATACTCATTGACATGCATAAAGCATTGTGAGGAATTGTGAGAGTGGTGAGAATAGTGATTGTGAAGATTGAGAATGAGATCTAGAGAATAGATATATTTTGTGTTGTTGAGTTTCCTCATGGGGAATCCAAGATCTATATGATTAGCCCACACGTGCATAAGAGAGGGAAATGCCGGCCCTATCGACCGCGGACGTCGATAAAACGATCTAATCAGGTTTCGGGTTTGGAATATCATGAGTATAAAAAGACGACTAACAAAAGAGGTACATGTGGTGAGATATTACTGATTGTTAGGTCGTATATTTGAGACATCTACACAGTATGAGACATGTAGTTTCATATGTCTTTGATGTATGGATTAATTAGTCAGTAATTGAGGAAGACATTCATTAGCATATATGCATCAAATTGTTGTTAGTTATATAAAGTATTGTTTGATCGATACTTGATAACTTGATTGTGTCACATAGTTAAGAGGTTTGACCCTACTAAGCGTAAGCCCACCCTTACATATTCTTGTTCAGATGTACAAGGTACGACACGTATTTCTAGAAGACTAAATATGACGTTTAGTTCAGATGTACGAGGTACGACACGTATTTCTAGAAGATTAAATGTGACGTTTAGTTGACGTAAACGAGAGTCGAGAAGGATTACGGGAGATTAAAAGTGAGCTAAACCACAAGACCTGTTTTGTCTTTGTAATTGATTTTGTTTTTGTAAACGTTTTGTTTTCAACAATTTCTTGAAATTTATTTGAATTTGTATTATTTTCTTTTACTTTTCTCGCTCATGCCTCAGATTCGGTGTTAAGTACTTGGAAACCACCGTCACCGGGTTTGGGGTGTGACAAAGTGGTATCAGAGCTAACCGGGTTTTTGACATCCTAGATCTGTGGACCTTTAGAAATTAACATTAGGATTTTATCAGTTCTTAAATGGGCATGGGCGAGCGACATTAGATTTAGAAAGGGGACAATTGGAGAACGATCTTCTTGCAATTTGTTTAGAAATTAACATTAGGATTTTATCAGTTCTTAAATGGGCATGGGCGAGCGACATTAGATTTAGAAAGGGGACAATTGGAGAACGATCTTGTTCTCTCACTACCAGAAGAAAGAGTTTAGTCGACGAAAATAAAAAAACCAGGCCGACAAACTATTTTTTCGTCGGCTAAAGTGGTCTTTAGCCGACGAAATTTTCCTTCGTCGGCTAATTTAAAATTTCGTTGGCCAAAAAATTGTTTAGCCGACGAAATTTTTAAATAATTTATTTCGTCGGCTATAGTTTGTGAACTTTAGCCGACGAAATTTTTAAAAGTTTAGCCGACGAAATTAAAATGTCGTCGGCTAAAGTGCTTTATATTTGCAGATCTAGACAGCAGCTCATCTGGGAAAAAAAAAAAACGGGAGAAAAAGTTTGGGTGTTGTCGAAATCTGTCCATAATTAGTTTGTGGAGCTATATATAGGTACGTATTTGTGTATATATATTAATTTTGAGTTTTATTTGAGTTGATCGATTTTGAGTGTGATTGAGTTGATCGATTTATGAGTATATATATATATATATATATATATATGTGATTGATCGATTTGGTTGATGATTTGATAATATATATGAAGTTGTTGTTAAGTAGTATTGTTCATGTAGATATATATATAATATTGTTATGTAATTATTAAGTATATATATATGTGTTAATTAATTTGTTATTAATTAGTTGTAGTACGTAGAATATATATATACTAAATGAATTGAGATTTTATATATGGCATGGAATTTAATTAATAATTAGCTAGCATTATACATATATATTTTGTTATATTTTCAGGATATGGATAAGAGTTGGATTTCGCTTCTAAAATGGGACAAAAGATATGGTAAAGGAGTTATAAGTTTTCTGGAATATGCGATGGCTAATGCTAACGAGAATACAATTTTCTATTGCCCGTGCACGAAATGTCAGTGTCGCAGCGATATGCATCGATTTACGATTAACAAAGTATGGCAGCACCTGAAGAGTAACAGGTTTTGGGAGAAGTACACATGTTGGTTATATCACGATGAAACATCATCAAGGGGTCCGCATGATCATGGCCAATTTTCTGAGACGGGCAGTACATCCAACGATCCAACAACGGCCTTCATCAACGACATGTTTCCTTATGAGAGTGGTGTATACGCTGAAGGACAGTATATGTCTGACCCGGTGCAGCCCTTCCCTAGAGCTGTCAACACTGCTGGTATTGACAAGTACAACAAATTGCTTGCTTTCCAACAAACCCCTGTGTACCCTGGTTGTCAGAAGACCGTTCTTGAAAGTGTGATGGATGTAATGAAGATTAAAGTTGAGACAAAATTGACCGTGAAGGCTGTTGATGATTATTTACAGTACACTGCTTCGATGCTGCCCCACGGTCATCGTCTTCCTACCACTCATCGTAAGGTCCGATGTATCCTGAAAGATCTTGGGCTTTCCTACAACAAGATCCATGCATGCAGATATGACTGCGTTCTCTTCTGAGGTAAAGATCCATAAGGGAATGACCTTGGTGGCCTTGACGCATGTCAGGTATGTCACACTGACAGGTATAAGCTGACTTCTGCAGGCAATAGGAAACCTGTGAAGGTACTTCGGTATTTCTCGTTGAGGGATAGGCTGGAGCGGTTGTACATGTCTTCACACACGGCCAAAGCTATGAGATGGCACGCTGATAGGGAATTGCATGACGAAGATACCCTTATACACCCTGCTGACGGGGAGGCTTGGAAGCATATAAACAGGGAGTTTCCTCATTTTGCGTCAGAGGTCCGAAATGTGAGGCTCGGGCTCTCATCCGACGGGTTCAACCCTTTTGGCAACATGAGTCTTCAATACAGTGTATGGCCGGTGATTTTGGTACCGTACAACCTTCCTCTATGGATGTGCATAAAGAAGGAATACAATATGTTGAGTTTGTTGATTCCAGGGCCCGGTTATCCATGGAAGTGTCTCGATGTGTATTTGAGACCTTTGATTGAAGAGCTTCAGTTTTTGTGGGACGTTGGTCATCCCACTTATAACAAGTACATGCATGAGATGTTCCAGATGCATGTCATGGTTGTTGGTACCATCAGTGATTTTCCTGCCGGTGGAATGTTGTCGGGCAACGTTGTTAGGGGATACAAGGCTTGTCCATAGTGCCTTAGCGATGAGGGGAGCAGCAGTCATTGCAACAAGATATGCAGATTGGGTCACCGTATTTTCCTTCCATATAATCATGAATGGCGGTTCGATGACAAGGCATTTGATGGGATCGTAGAACACGGTGTGCCTCCCAGAAGATGGACGGGGAAAGAAATTTTAGCAGTGCTTAATGAGTACGATTTTGGACAGCTCAGCAATCATCCCAATATTGTGGCGGCAATACCTGAAAGACCCGACAGGTACAAATTCTGGACACATAAGAGCATATTCTGGGAACTCCCATACTGGAGTAGTTGTTGATCAGGCACTACCTAGATGGGATGCACATAGAAAAGAATGTTTGCGACAGTGTGGTGGGCACAGTGCTGAACTTGGAGGGGAAGACGAAAGACGGTCCTGAGGCACGCATTGATCTAAAAAAAATACAATTAAGAAGACATCTGTGGTTGAAAGAAGGGAAGAAAAAAATGCCTCAAGCTCCTTACACCGTGAAGCCTGACCAGAAGAACCTAATTTTCAGGTGGATGAGTTATGTGAAGTATCATTCAGGCTATGCAGGAAATATAGCCCGGTGTGTGAACTTCTGGGACAATAAGATGTACGGGTTGAAGAGTCATGACTGTCATATCCTGCTACAACGTCTCTTCCCTGTTTTCATTTGACCATTCCTTCCCCGTCAGGTGGTGGAGCCGTTAGTAGCGTTGGCAAGATTCTTCCAGAAGTTATGCACACGGGAAGTGAAAAAATCTAACCTCCGGGAAATGCAAGAGGACATCATTTATATCATGTGAAAATTTGAGAGGATATTTCCTCCAAATTTTTTTGACATCATGCCTCACCTGATGATCCATCTTCCCGAGCAATTGTTGTTTACCGGTCCAGTACACTACACTTGGATGTATCCCATGGAAAGGTACGTTTTTTACACTTGAATTCCTCAATATATATACATGTTCAATAATCATAACACTTTGCAACTTGATTTATAGGCAACTTGGAGACTACAAAGATTATGTGGCTAATAAATCCGTGCCTGAAGGATGTATACTGAAGGATGTATAGCTGAAGCATATATTGCGCACGAGTGCGTCACCTACATGAAGTTGTATTTAGGAGCGTTGAAAGAAACTCCGCAAACCATGCCGGTAGATGTACCGAAGTTCAATCTTTCCATACTCTCCAGTGATGTTGAAGTTTATGGAATTTTGCCAGACTCTTACATGTTGCAACCACATGAGCTAGTCATTGCCCACTGGTGGGTATTGATTAACTGTCCAGAAGTTGAATACTGGATAGACATCCATCTATATTGTCCAGACATTCAAGGTGATCTCGAGTACTACAACAGGGAGTTCGCAAATTATTTTGGCGGCTGGGTACGTAATTCAATATTTTTGTACGTGTTTATGTTTATTGCATAATTATCCATATTTACAGTTGAATGGTTGGTTGCAGATGAACCATATTCAATTTGATGGTCACCCAAATTGGTCGCACGAACTAAGACTTCTAGCGATGAAGCTGATAATGTCAAGAGTTTATCCGATGTGCAAGGTGAATGGCGTGCAATTTATATGTGAACAGAGAGACAGCAGACGGAGAACACAAAATTCTGGGGTCATGGCGCATGGTGGGCGGAATGGAGTTGACTATTACGGTGTTCTCCATTCATTGGTGGAACTCGTTTATGGGCAAGGCATGACAGTGCACCTCTTCAAGTGTAGATGGTTTGATACTAGGCCGCAGAGCATGAAGACCGATCAGTACCGAATATTATCGGTGAACAGTGCTACAAGTTCTTACGAAGATGACCCGTTCGTTTTTGCCACATCGGTAAAACAAGTGTTTTATCTTGATGACCTTGCTCAGGGTGACGCGTGGAAAGTAGTCAACATTGTGCACCCTTGAAACATTTACCGGGCGGCTACACTTGGAGAGGCCGAAGACGAGGAAGAAGATGTTGCGTATCAAGAGCCCAGCGCAATAGGTATTCCTAACTCCTCTACCGTTCGTCTTAGTAATTTTAAAGCGGGTCGTTCGGTGCGAATTCGTGATGAAGAGCCAAGGCTTATGATGTTGATCCAAATCAAGAAACAGACGAAGACTCTGGCGATGAGGAAAG